>NW_024734492.1:0-74386 GCF_018991925.1 Homarus americanus | reverse complement strand
CTGACACTCCCAAGGACACCTCTAACACTCCCAGGTACACCTCCGACACTCCCAGGTACACCTCCAACACTCTCAGGTATACTTTCACTCCCAGGTACACCTCGACACTCCAGGTACACCTCTAACACTCGGTACACCTCTGACACTCCCGGGTACACCTCTGACACTCCCATGTACACCTCTGACACTCAGGTACACCTCTGACACTCCCAGGTACTCCACTGCTCCCTCCCTGGTACACCTGACACTCCCAGGTACGCCCCGGCACTCCCAGGTACACCTCAGACACTCCCAGGTACGGCTGAGACTCCCAGGTACACCTCAGACACTCCTAGGTACACCTCTCACACTGGCAGGTACACCTCTCACACTCCCAGGTACTCCTGTGACAATCCCTGGTACTTCTCTGACACTCGCAGGTACACCTCAGACACTCCCAGGTACAACTCAGTCACTCCAGGTTACACCTCAGACACTCCCAGATACACCGCTGTCACTGCCAGGTACACCTCTGACTCTCCCAGGTACACCTCAGACACTCCCAGGTACACCCCAGATACTCCCAGGTACACCCTAGACACTCCCAGGTACACCTCCGATACTCCCAAGTGTACCTCTGACACTCCCAGGTACACCTCTGACACTCCCAGGAACACCTATGACACTCCCAGGTACACATCTGACACTCCCAGGCACGCCTCTGACACTCCCAGGTACACTTCTGACACTCCCAGATACACCTCCGACACTCCCAGTTACACCCTTGACACTCCCCGGTACACATCTGACACTCCCAGGTACACCTCTGACACTCCCGTTCACTCCTCTGATACTCCCAGGTGCACTTCTGACACTCCCAGGTACACCTCCGATACTCCCAGGTACACCTACGATACTCCCAGGTACACCTGACCTCCCAGGTACTCTCTGACACTCCTTGGATCATCTCTGACAATCCAGGTACCCTCTGACACTCCAGGTACACCTCTGACACTGCCAGGTACACCTCTTACACTCCCTGGTTCTCCTCTGACACTCCAGGTACACCTCAGACACTCCCAGGTACACCTCAGACACTCCCAGGTACACCTCTGACACTCCCAGGTACACCTCTGACACTCCCAGGTTGCACCTCAGACACTCCAGGTACACTTCTGACACTCCCAGGTACACCTCAGACACTCCCAGTTACAGGTCGACACTCCAGTTACACCTCCGACACTCCGGTTACACCTCCGACACTCCAGTTACACCCTGACACTCCAGGTATACCCCTGGCACTCCCAGGTACACCCCTGACACTCCCAGGTACACCCTGACAGCCTCCCAGGTACATCCTGACAGCTTCCTCCGGTTCACCTCTGACACTCCAAGTACACCTCTGACACTCCCTGGTACACCTCTGACACTCCCAGGTTCACCTCTGAGACTCCAAGGTACACCTCTCAACCTCCAGGTCCGCCTCCGACACTCCCAGGTACAACTCCGACACTCCCAGGTAAACCTCCGATACTCTAAGTACACCTCTGACACTCCCAGGTACAACTCCGACACTCCTAGGTAGCACCTCAGACACTCCCTGGTACACCTCTGACACTCCCAGGTACACCTCTTTCACTCCCTGGTTCTCCCTGACACTCCAGGTACACCTCAGACACTCCCTAGGTACACCTCAGACACTCCCAGATACACCTCTGACACTCCCAGGTACACCTCAGACACTCCTAGGTACACCTCTCACACTCGCAGGGACACCTCTCACACTCCCAGGTACTCCTGTGACAATCTGGTTCTTCTCTGACACTCCAGGTACACCTCAGACACTCCCTGATACCGCTGTCACTGCCAGGTACACCTCTGACTCCATGTACACCTCCGACACTCCAGGTTACCTCTGACACTCCCAGGTACTCCACTGACACTCCTGGTACACCTGACACTCCCAGGTACGCCTCTGACACTCCAGGTACTCTGACACTCCCATGCACCTCAGACACTCCCAGGTACCCCAGATACTCCAGGTACCTCCCAGACACTCCCAGGTGCACCTGACACTCCCAGGTACACCTCTCTGACATGCCAGGTACACCTCTGACACTCCCAGGAACACCTATGATAACTCGCAGGTACACCTCTGACACTCCAGGTAAAACCTCTGACACTCCCAGGTACACGTCCGACACTCTCCAGATACACCTCTGACACTCCCAGGTACATCTCTGACCTCCCAGGTACACCTCTGACTCTCCCATGTACACCTCAGACACTGCCAGGTATTCCTGAGACACTCCAGGTACCTCAGACACTCCAACGTGCACCTGACACTCCAAGTGCACCTCTGACCTCCCAGGCACCCCTCTGACACTCGGTACATCTCAGGCACTCTAGGTACACCGCTGACACTCTCAGGTACACCTCTGACACTCCCAAGTACACCTCTGACACTCCCAGGTACCTCTGACACTCCCAGGTGCCTCCGACAATGGTACACTTCTCACACTCCCAGGTACACCTCCGACACTACCAGGTACACCTCTGACACTCCCAGGTACACCTCTGACACTCCCAAGTACACCTCTAACACACCCAGGTACACCTCTGACACTCCAGTTTCTTGACACTCCAGGTACACCTCTGACACTCCCAGGTACCTCTGACACTCCAGGTACACCCCGGCCTCCTGGACTCCTCACAGGCATCCCTGGTACACCTCTACACGCAGGTACACCCCTGACACTGCCAGGTACCTCCGACACTCCCAGGTACACCTCCGACCTCCCAGGTACACTTCTCACATTCCCAGGTGCACCTCCGACACTCCCAGGTACACTTTTGACACTCCCTGGTACTCCACTGACATTCCCTGGTACACCTCTGACATGCAGTACACCGCTGACACTCCCAGGTGCACCTCTGAACTCCGGGTACACCTCCGATACTCCCAAGTGTGCCTCTGACTCTCCCAGGTACACCTCTGACTCCCAGGTACTCACTGACACTCCTGGTACACCCCTGACCTCCCAGGTACGCCTCTGACTCTCCCATGCCTCTGACACCTCCCAGGTACACCCCAGACACTCCCAGGTACACCTCCGACACTCCCAGGTACACTTCTCACATTCCCAGGTACACCTCTGACACTGCAAGGTACACCTCTGACACTCCCAGGTGTGCACGGCACTCCCAGGCACCTCTGACACTCCCAGGTACACCTCAGACACTCCCAGGTACACGCTGAGACTCCCAGGAACACCCTGACACTCCCAAGTACACCTCTGACCTCCAGGTACACCTCCGACACTCCCAGGTGCCTCCGACTCTCTCCAGGTATGCTTTTCACACTCCCAGGTACACCTCCGGCCTCCCAGGTACACCCTCTAATGCTCCCAGGGTACACCTCCTGACACCCCAGGTACACCTCTGACACTCCCATGTACACCTCTGACACCTCCAGGTACACCTCCTAACCTCCCAGGTACTCCACTGACACTCCTGGTACACCCCTGACCTCCCAGGTACGCCTCAACACTCCCAGGAACACCTCTGACACTCCCTAGGTACACCTCAGCACTCCCAGGTACACCCCAGATACTCCCAGGTACACCCCAGACACTCCCAGGTACACCTCCGACACTCCCAGGTACACCTCTGACAGTCCCAGGTACACCTCTGACACTCCCAGGAACACCTATGACACTCCCAGGTACACCTCTGACACTCCCAGGCACGCCTCTGACATTCCCAGGTACACTTCTGACACTTCCAGATACACCTCCGACACTCCCAGTTACCCCCCTGACACTCCCAGGTACCTCCTGAAACTCCCAGGTACACCTCCGATACCCCCAAGTGTACCTCTGACACTCCCAGGTACACCTCTGACACTCCCAGGTACTCCACTGACACTCCCTGGTACACCCCTGACACTCCCAGGTACGCCTCTGACTGCTCCCATGTACCTCTGACACTCCCAGGTACACCCCAGACACTCCCAGGTACACCTCCGACACTCCCAGGTACACTTCTCACATTCCCAGGTACACCTCTGACACTGCAAGGTACACCTCTGACACTCCCAGGTGTGCTTGACACTCCCAGGCACACCTCTGACACTCCCAGGTACACCTCAGACACTCCCAGGTACACCGCTGAGACTCCCAGAACACCCCTGACACTCCCAAATACCTTGCTCCCAGGTACACCTCCGACACTCCCAGGTACACCTCCGACACTCCCAGGTATACTTTCACCTCCCAGGTACACCTCCGACACTCCCAGGTACCTCTAATACTCCCAGGTACACCTCTGACCTCCCAGGTACACCTCTGACACTCCATGTGCACCTCTGACACTCCAGGTACACCTCCTGACACTCCCAGGTACTCCACTGACCTCCTGGTACACCCTGACACTCCCAGGTACGCCCTGACACTCCCAGGTACACCTCTGACACTCCCAGGTACACCTCAAACACTCCCAGGTACACCCAGATACTCCCAGGTACACCCAGACACTCCCAGGTGCATCTCCGACACTCCCAGGTACACCTCTGACAGTCCCAGGTACACCTCTGACCTCCCAGGAACACCTATGACACTCCACATGTACTCTGACAATCCCAGGTACACCTCTGAGCTCCCAGGTACACTTCTGCTTGATTACACCGACACTCCCAGTTACACCCTGACCTCCCAGGTACACCTCTGACACTCCCAGGTTCACCTCGGCCTCCCAGTCACCTCTGATGCTCCGAGGTGCCTCTGACACTCCCAGGTACACCTCGACCTCCCAGGTACACCTCCGATACTCCCAGGTACACCTCTGACACTCCCATGTACTCCTCTGACACTCCTTGGTTCTCTCTGACACTCCCAGTTACCTCCTGACACTCCCAGGTACACCTCTGACACTCCCAGGCTCACTGACCTCCTGGCACCTGACCTCCCAGGTACGCCTCTGACCTCCCAGGTACCTCTGACACTCCCAGGTACACCTCAGGCTCCCAGGTACACCCAGATACTCCCAGGTACCTAGACACTCCCAGGTACACCTCCGTGCACTCCCAGGTTACCTCTGGCCTCCAGGTGCACCTCTGAGCTCCAGTGCCACCTCTGACACTCCCAGGTACACCTCTGACCTCCCAGGTACACCCCCAGATACTCCCAGGTACACCTCTGACACTCCCAGGCACCTCTGACACTCCCAGGTACACCTGACACTCCAGGTACACCTCCTGACCTTGGGTACACCTCTGACACTCCCAGTCCCTCCTCTGATGCCCCCCAGGTGCCTTCTGACACTCCCAGGTCACACCTCCGATACTCCCAGGTACACCTCCGATACTCCCAGGTACACCTCTGACACTCCCAGGTACTCCTCTGACCTCCTTGGATCATCTCTGACTTCCAGGTACACCTCCGAGCACTCCCAGGTACACCTCTCACACTGCAGGTACACCTCTTACACTCCCTGGTTCTCCTCTGACACTCCCAGGTACACCTCGGCACTCCCAGGTACCTCAGACACTCCCAGGTACACCTCTGAACACTCCAAGTACCTCTGACACTCCCAGGTACCTCAGACACTCCAGGTGCCTGACACTCCCAGGTACACCTCGGCCTCCCAGGTACACCTCTGACACTCCCAGGTGTCGACCTCCCGCACACCTCTGACCTCCCAGGTCCTCAGACACTCCCAGGTACACCTCTGACACTCCCAGGTACACCCCTGACACTCCCAAGTACACCTCCTGATCACTCTGGGTACCTCCGACACTCCCAGGTACCTCCTGCTCTCCCAGGCCTCTGACACTGAGTGCACCTCTGATTCCTCCCAGGTACACCTCTGACACTCCCAGGTACACCTCCTGACACTCCCAGGTACTCCACTGACACTCCAGGAACACCTCTGACACTCCCAGGTACGCCCCTGACACTCCAGGTACACCTCCGACACTCCCATGTACACCTCCGTCTCCCAGGTACACACTTCGATACTCCCAGGTACCTCCCAACACTCCCAGGTACTCCTCTGACCTCCTTGGATCATCTCTGACACTCCCAGGTACACCTCTGACACTCCCAGGTTACTCTGACACTGCCAGGTACACCTCTGACCTCCTGGTACTCCTCTGACCTCCCAGGTACACCTCAGACACTCCCAGGTACCTCAGACACTCCCAGGTCACCTCTGACACTCCCAGGCACCTCTGACACTCCCAGGTACACCTCCAGACTCCCAGGTACACTTCAGCACTCAGGTGCACTCTGACCTCCAAGGTGCACCTCTGCTCCCAGCCTTTTGCAGCACTCCCAGGCACCTCTGACACTCCCAGGTGCACCTCGGACACTCCAGGTACACCACTGAGACTCCCAGGAACACCCCTGACACTCCCAGAGTACACCTCTGACACTCCCAGGTACACCTCCGACACTCCCAGGTACACCTCCTAACACTCCCAGGTACACTCTCTTGCACTTGTGCACCTCACGTTCCATGCCTCAGCACTCCCAGGTACACCTCCGAACCACTCCCAGGTACTCCCACTGACACTCCCAGGTACACCCCTGACACTCCCAGGTACGCCCCTGACACTCCCAGGTACACCTCTGACACTTCCAGGTACACCTCAGACCTCCCAGGTACACCTGAATCTCCCAGGTACACCCCAGAACTTCCCAGTGCCTCCGACGCTCCAGGTACACCTCTGACACTCCCAGACGCCACCTGACACTCCCAGGTACACCTATGACACTCCCAGGTACACCTCCTGACACTCCCAGGTACCTCAGACACTCCCAGGTACACCCTTGATGCTCCCAGGTACACCCCAGACACTCCCAGGTACCTCCGACATCCCAGGTACCTGACAGTCCCAGGTACACCTCTGACACTCCCAGGTACACCTATGATACTCCCATGCACCTCAGACACTCCCAGGTACACCCAGATCTCCCAGGTACACCCTGACACTCCCAGGCCTCCGACATCCCAGGTACCTCCGAGCATCCAAGTACACCTCTGACCTCCCAGGTACACCTGAATGCTCCCACGTGCACCTCTGACACTCCCAGGTACACCTCCCACTGCTCCCATGTGCTCCTCTGAAACTCCTTGGTTCATCTCTGACACTCACAGTTACACCTGACCTCCCAGGTACACCTCTGACACTCCCAGGTGCTCACTGACACTCCTGGTACACCTGACACTCCCAGGTATGCCTCTGACACCCCTGGTGCACCTCTGAACTCCCAGGTACAGACATCCAGGTACACCCACAGATACTCCCAGGTACACCTAGACACTCCCAGGTACACCTCCGTTGCTCCCAAGTGTACCTCTGACACTCCCAGGTACACCTCTGACACTCCCAGGAACCTGCCAGCACTCCAGGTACACATCTGACACTCCCAGGCACACCTCTGACCTCAGTTACCCCTGACACTCCCAGGTACACCTCTGACACTCCCAGGTACCTCTGGCCTCCCAGTGCTCTCCTGATACCCCCATGTACATCAACCTCCCAGGTACACCTCCGAATACTCCCAGGTACACCACGATACTCCCAGGTACACCTCTGACACTCCCAGGTACTCCTCTGACACTCCTTGGTTCATCTCCCAACCTCCCAGGTACCTCTGGCACTCCCAGGTACACCTCTGACACTGCCAGGTACCTCTGACACTCCCAGGTTCTCCTCTGACACTCCCAGGTACAGACCTCCCAGGTACACCTCCAGACACTCCCGTGCCACCTCAGACTCCCAGGTACACCTCTGACACTCCCAGGTACACCTCAGACACTCCAGGTACCCTTCTGACACTCCCAGGTACACCTCAGACACTCCAGTTACACGTCCGACTCTCTGATTACCTCTGACACTCCAGGTACACCTCTGGCCTCCCAGGTACTCCTCTGACATTCCTTGGTCATCTCTGACACTCCCAGGTACACGTCCGACTCTCCCAGGTACACCTCTGAGCACTCCCAGGTACATCTCCCCAGCTGCTCCCAGGTACACCTCTGACTCTCCAGGTACACCTCCAGACACTCCCAGGCACCTCTGACACTCCAGGTACACCTCAGGCACTCTAGGTACACCTCTGACACTCCCAGGTACCTCTGACACTCCCGTGCCTCTGACACTCCCAGGTGCACCTCTGACACTCCCAGGTGCACCTCGACAACTCCCAGGTACACCTCTGACACTCCCAGGTACACCTTCAGACACTCCAGGTGCACCTCTGACACTCCCAGGTGCCTCTGACACTCCCAGGTGCCTCCTAACACTCCCAGGTCACCTCTGACCT
This sequence comes from Homarus americanus, assembly GCF_018991925.1. NCBI lineage: Eukaryota > Metazoa > Arthropoda > Malacostraca > Decapoda > Nephropidae > Homarus > Homarus americanus. The sequence continues at coordinate 66,077 of NW_024734492.1, read as the reverse complement.
CCCAGGTACCTTTGGCCTCCCGGTGCCCCCTCTGACACTCCCAGGTACACCTCTGACACTCCCAGGTACCTCTGACCTCCCAGGTGCTCCACTGGCATTCCTGGTACACCTCTGACACTCCCAGGTACACCTCTGACACTGCCAGGTACACCTCCCGACACTCCCAGGTACACCTCCGACACTCCCAGGTACACTTCTCACATTCCAGGTACCTCCGACACTCCCAGGTACACCTCTGACATCTCCAGGTACCTCTGACCTCCAAGGTGTACACCTCTGCACTCCCAGGTGTGCTTGCAGCCTCAGGCACACCTCGGCACTCCCAGGTACACCTCAGACACTCCCAGGTACTTGCATGAGACTCCAGGTACACCCTGACACTCCCAAGTACCTCTGACCTTGGGTACACCTCCGACACTCCCAGGTACACCTCTGACACTCCCAGGTACACCTCCCAGCCTCCCAGGTACCTCTGATTCTCCATGTACCTCTGACCTCCCAGGTACACCTCCTGACACTCCCAGGTGCTCACCTGACACTCCCAGGAACACCCTGACACTCCCAGGTACGCCCCTGACATGGGTAGCCTCTGACCTCCCAGGTACACCTCAGACACTCTGGGTAACCCAGTTGCTCCCAGGTACACCCCAGACACTCTCAGGTACACCTCCGACGCTCCCAGGTACACCTCTGACACTCCCAGGTACACCTCTGCCTCCCCAGGTACACTTGCCTCCCAGTGCACCTCTGACACTCTGGTACCTCAGACACTCCCAGGTACACCCCAGATACTCCCAGGTACACCCCCAGACACTCCCAGGTACACCTCCGACATCCCAGGTGCACTCTGACATCCCAGGTACACCTCTGACACTCCCAGGAACACCTCAGACACTCCCAGTACACCTCTGACAATCCCAGGTACCTCTGACTCTCCCAGGTACACTTCTGGCCTCCCAGTTACACCTCCGACACTCCCAGTTACACCCCCTGACACTCCCAGGTACACCTCTGACACTCCCAGGTTCACCTCTGACCACTCCTAGTCACACCTCTGATGCTCGGTGCACCTCGGCACTCCCAGGTACACCGTACGATGCTCCCAGGTACACCTCCCGTACTCAGGTACCTCTGACACTCCATGCTTCTCTGAAACTCCTTGGTTCATCTCTGACACTCCAGGTTACACCTCTGACTCCAGGTACACCTCTGACCTCCCAGGTACTCCTGACACTCCTGGTACACCCAGACCTTGCTCCCAGGTACGCCTCTGGCACTCCAGGTACCTCTGACACTCCCGGTGCACCTCAGACACTCCCAGGTACACCCTGATACTCCCAGGTACACCCCAGACACTCCCAGGTACCTCCGACATCCCAGGTACACCCTAGATGCTCCCAGGTACACCTGACACTCCCAGGTACACCTCCGATGCTCCCAAGTGCCTCTGACACTCCCAGGTACACCTCTGACCTCCCAGGTACACCTATGACACTCCCAGGTACACCTCTGACACTCCCAGGCACACCTCTGGCACTCTGGTGCACTTCTGACACTCCGGATACATCTCTGACCTCCCAGGTACCACCTCTGACTCTCCCAGGTACACCTCAGACACTGCCAGGTATTCCTGATACACTCCCAGGTACCTCAGACACTCCAACGTGCTCTGACACTCCCAAAGTGCACCTCCCGGACACTCCCAGGCATACCTCCCCGGCACTCCTGGGTGCATCTCAGGCACTCCTGAACACCTTGACACTCCCACAGGCCTCTGACACTCCCCAAGTACACCTCTGACTTGCTCCCAGGTACACCTCTGACACTCCCAGGTGCACCTCCGACAATCAGGTACCCTTCTCACACTCCCAGGTACTGCCTCCCGACACTACCAGGTACACCTCTGACCTCCCAGGTACACCTCCTGGGCTCCCAGGTACACCTCCTAACACACCCAGGTACACCTCCTGACACTCCCAGGTACACCTTTGACCTCCCAGGTGCACCTCCTGGCACTCCAGGTGCAACCTGACACTCCAGGTACCTTTGACGCTCCAGGTGCTCCACTGACATTCCTGGTGCACCTCTGACACGCCCAGGTACACACCATGACATACTGCCAGGTACACCTACGACACTCCCAGGTACTCCGACACTCCCAGGTACCCTTCTCACACATTCCCAGGTACACCTCCCGACACTCAGGTACACTTCTGACACTCCCAAGGTACACCTCTGACACTCCAAGGGTACACCTCTCGCTGCTCCCAGGTGTGCGCGGCACTCCCAGGCACACCTCTGACTCCCAGGTACCTCAGGCCTCCCAGGTACACCGCTGAGACTCCCAAGACACCCTGACTCCATTGCCTCTGACACTCCCAGGTACACCGCCACGACGCCTCCCAGGTACACCTCAACACTCCCAGGTACACCTCTGACACTCCCAGGTGCCTCTGGTTCTCCCATGTGCACCTCTGACCTCCCATTCCACACCTCTGGCCTCCCAGGTACTCCACTGAAACTCCAGGTGCACCCCTGGCATCCCAGGTACGCCCTGAGCACTCCCAGGTCACCTCTGACCTCCAGGTACACCTCAAACCTTGCTCCCAGGTACACCACAGATACTCCCACATGCACACCCAGACACTCGGGTACACCTCCGACGCTTCCAGGTACACCGCTGACAGTCCCAGGTACACCTCTGACCCACTCCCAGGAACACCATGAGCACTCCCAGGTACACCTCTGACACTCCCAGGTACCTCAGACACTCCAGGTACACCCAGATACTCCAGGTACACCCCAGACACTCCCAGGTACACACCTCCGACATCCCAGAGTACACCTCCTGACAGTCGCAGGTGCACTCTGACACTCCCAGGAACACCTATGACACTCCCATGCTACTCTGACAATCCCAGGTGCACCTCTGACACTCCCAGGTACGCCTGACACTCCCAGTTACACACCTCCGACACTCCCAGTTACACCCCTGACACTCCAGGTACACATCTGACACTCCAGGTTCACCTCTGACACTCCCAGTCACACCTGTGATACTCCGGTACACCTCTGACACTCCCAGGTACACCGTCCGATACTCCCAGAGTACCTCCGATACTCCCAGGTGCCTCTGACACTCCCCATGTACACCTCTGACACTCCCAGGTGCCTCTGACACTCCCAGGTACCTCCAGACACTCCCAGGTACACCTCCAGACACTCCCAGGTACCGCTGAGACTCCCAGGAACACCTGACACTCCAAGTGCACCTCTGACCTCCCAGGTACCTCCGACACTCCCAGGTACACCTCAGCACTCCCAGGCACCTCTGACCTCCCAGGTACACTTCTGACCTCCCAGGTACCTCCCAGCCTCCCAGGTGCTCCACTGAAACTCCCGGGTACACCCCTGACACTCAGGTACGCCCCAAGCACTCCCAGGTCACCTCTGTTGCTCCCAGGTACCTCAGACACTCAGTGCACCAGAATACTCCCAAGTACACCCAGACACTCCCAGGTACACCTCGACCTTCCAGGTGCCATGACAGTCCCAGGTAAACCTCCCAGCCTCCCAGGAACACCTGTAACGCCTCCCAGGTACCTCTGACACTCCCACCTCAGACACTCAGGTACACCCAGATACTCCCAGGTACACCCAGACACTCCCAGGTACACCTCCGACATCCCAGGTACACCTCCCAGCAGTCGCAGGTACACCTCTGGCTTACTCCCAGGAACACCCATGACACTCCCACGTGCACACTCTCCTGACAATCCCAGGTACACCTCCTGACACTCCCAGGCCTCCTGACACTCCCAGTTACCTCAAGCACTCCCAGTTACCCCTGACACTCCCAAGTGCCACATCCCCGGCACTCCCAGGTTCACCTCTGACATCCCAGTCACACCTTTGATACTCCGAGGGTACACCTCCTGACCTCCCAGGTACACCGTCCGATACTCACAGGTACACCTCCCGATACTCCCAGGTACACACTCTGACACTCCCATGTGCTCCTCCTGAAACTCCTTGGTTCATCTCTGCACTCACAGTTACACCTCTGACCTCCCAGGCACCTCTGACACTCCCAGGTACTCCACTGACACTCCTGGTACACCCCTAACCTCCCAGGTACGCCTCTGACACTCCCAGGTACACCTCTGACCTCCCAGGTACACCTCAGACACTCCCAGGTGCCGAATACTCCCAGGTACACCTAGACTCTCCAGGTACACCTCCCGTGCTCCCAGGTGTGCCTCTGACACTCCCAGGTACACCTCTGACACTCCCAGGAACACCTATGACACTCCCAGGTCACATCCGACCTCCCAGGTACACCTCTGACGCTCCCAGGTGTGCCTGACACTCCCAGGTACACCTCTGACACTCCCAGGTACCTCAGACACTCCCAGGTACCGCTGAGACTCCCAGGTACACCCTGACACTCCCAAGTACACCTCCGACACTCCCAGGTACCTCCGACACTCCAGGTACACCTCTAACACTCCCAGGTACACCTCTGACACTCCAGGTACACCTCTGATCTCCCATGTACACCTCTGGCCTCCCAGGTACACCTCTGACACTCAGGTACTCCACTGAGACTTCCAGGTACCCCTGACACTCCCAGGTACGCCCAACACTCCCAGGTCACCTCTGACCTCCCAGGTACCTCAGACACTCCCAGGTACTCAATGCTCCCAGGTACACCCCAGACACTCCCAGTTACACCTCCGACGCTTCCAGGTACACCGCTGACAGTCCCAGGTACACCTCTGACACTCCCAGGAACTCCTGTGACACTCCCAGGTACACCTCTGACACTCCCAGGTACACCTCAGACACTCTCAGGTACACCCCAGATACTCCCAGGTACACCCCAGACACTCCCAGGTACACCTCCGACATCCAGGTACCTCTGACAGTCAGGTACACCTCTGACACTCCCAGGAACACCTGTGACACTCTCCGTGCCTCCTGACAATCCCAGTGCCTCGACACTCCCAGTTACACTTCTGGCCTCCCAGTTACTCCGACACTCCAGTTACACCCCTGACCTCCCAGGTACACATCTGACACTCCCAGGTTCACCTCTGAGCTCCCAGTCACACCTCTGATACTCGGTACACCTCTGACACTCCCAGGTACACCGTCCGGTCTCCCAGGTACACCTCCGTGCTCCCGGTACCTCTGACACTCCATGTGCTCCTCTGAAACTCCTTGGTTCATCTCTGACACTCCTGATTACACCTCTGACCTCCCAGGTACACCTCTGACCTCCCAGGTACTCACTGACACTCCCTGGCACCCTGACCTCCCAGGTACGCCTCTGACACTCCCAGGTACACCTCTGGCACTCCCAGGTACACCTCAGACACTCCCAGGTACACCCCAGATGCTCCCACACCCTAGACACTCCCAGGTACACCTCCGATGCTCAAGTGTGCCTCTGACCTCCCAGGTACGTCTGGCACTCCCAGGCACCTATGACCTCCCAGGTACATCTGACACTCCCAGGCACACCTCTGACCTCCCAGGTGCCTTCTGACACTCCAGGCACACCTCCGACACTCCCAGTTACACCCCTGACCTCTCAGGTACACCTCTGACCTCCCAGTGCCTCTGAGCACTCCCAGTCACTCCTCTGATACTCCCAGGCCTCTGACCTCCCAGGTACACCTCCGATACTCCCAGTGCACCTACGATGCTCCCAGGTACCTCTGGCCTCCCAGGTACTCCTCTGACACTCCTTGGATCATCTCTGACACTCCCAGGTACACCTCTGACACTCCCAGGTACACCTCTAACACTGCCAGGTACACCTCTTCCTCCCTGGTTACTCTCTGACACTCCCAGGTACACCTCAGACACTCCCAGGTACACCTCAGACACTCCCAGGTACACCTCTGGCCTCCCAGGTATCTGACCTCCCAGGTACCTCAGACACTCCAGGTACCTTCTGGCTCTCCCAGGTACACCTCAGACACTCCCAGTTACAGGTCCGCTTGCTCCCAGTTACACCTCCGACACTCCGATTACACCTCCGACACTCCAGTTACACCTACCTCCCAGGTATACCCCTGACACTCCCAGGTACACCTCTGACACTCCCAGGTACACCTCTGACCTCCCAGGTACACCTCTGACACTGGTTACCTCTGGCTCTCCAGGTACACCTCTGACACTCCCGTGCACCTACTGACACTGCCGGGTACCTCTGACCTCCGGTTCTCCTCCGAGCACTCCCAGGTACACCTCTGCCTCCCAGGTACACCTCCTGGCCTCCCAGGGCCTATGACACTCCCAGGTACACCTCTGCACTCCAGGTGCACCTCAGACACTCCCAGGTACACCCCAGATACTCCCAGGTACACCCCAGACACTCCCAGGTACACCTCCGACATCCCAGGTACACCTCTGACAGTCCCAGGTACCTCTCTGACTCCCAGGAACACTCTTGGCCTCCCAGATGCACCTCTGACAATCCCAGGTACACCTCTGACACTCCCAGGTACACTTCTGACCCCCAGGTTACACCTCCGACACTCCAGTTACACCTGACACTCCCAGGTACACCTCCTGACACTCCCAGGTTCACCTCTGACTCCCAGTCACACCTCTGATACTCCAGTGCCTCTGACACTCCCAGGTACACCGTCCGTGCTCAGGTACACCTCCCAGTACTCCCAGGTACACCTCTGACACTCCCATGTGCTCTCTGGCTCCTTGGTTCATCTGCACTCACAGTTACACCTCTGACACTCCCAGGTACACCTCTGGCCTCCCAGGTACTCCTGACACTCCCTGGTACACCCTGACACTCCCAGGTGCGCCTCTGACACTCCCAGGTATGCCTCTGACCTCCTCCAGGTGCCTCAGACCTCCCAGGTACACCCCAGATGCTCCCAGGTACACCCTGACACTCCCAGGTACACCTCCGTGCTCCCAAGTGCCCTCTGACACTCCCAGGTACACCTCTGAGCCTCCCAGGTACACCCCAACCTCCCATGGGCACACCTCTGACCTCCAAGTACACCTCCCCAGCCTCCAGGTACTCCTCTGGCCTCCTTGGTTCACCTCTGACACTCCCAGGTACGTCCGGCACTCCCAGATACACCTCTGACCTCCCAGGTACATCTCTGGCCTCCCAGGTACACCTCTGACTCTCCCAGGTTCCTCAGACACCTGAGTATTCTGGACACTCCCAGGTACCTCAGACCTCCAACGTGCCTCTGACGCTCCCGATGCCTCTGACCTCCCAGGCACCTCTGACTTCTCCAGGTACATCTCAGGCACTCCTGGGTACACCTCTGACACTCCCAGGTGCACACCTCTGACCTCCCAAGTACACCTCTGACACTCCCAGGTGCACCTCTGGCACTCCCAGGTGCACCTCCGACAATCCCAGGTGCACTTCTCACACTCCAGTACACCTCCATTTTACCTGTACACCTCTGACACTCCCAGGTACCTCCTGATACTCCCAGGTACCTCTGACACCTCCCAGGTACACCTTGGCCTCCCAGGTACCTCCCAGCCCTCCCAGGTACCTCTCTGACACTCCCAGGTACCACTTTTGACACTCCCAGGTACTCCACTGACATTCCTGGTACACCTCTGACACGCCAGGTACACCTCCTGACACTCCCAGGTACTCCACTGACACTCCTGGTACACCCCTGACTCTCCCAGGTACGCCCTGACACTCCCAGGTAGCCTCGGCCTCTCAGGTACCTCCAGACACTCCCAGGTACACCCCAGATACTCCCAGGTACACCTAGACACTCCCAGGTACACCTCCGATGCTCCCAGGTGTGCCTCTGACACTCCCAGGTACACCTCTACAACTCCCAGGAACACCTATGACACTCCCAGTACACATCTGACGCCTCCCAGGCACACCTCTGACCTCCCAGGTACACTTCTGGCCTCCCAGATACACCTCCGACACTCCCAGTTACACCCCTGACACTCCTGGTACACCTCTGACACTCCTGAGTACCTCTGACACTCCCAGGTACTCCTCTGACTCTCCTTGGATCATCTCTGGCCTCCCAGGTACGTCCGGCCTCCCAGTCCACCTCTGACACTCCCAGGTACATCTCACACCTCCCAGGTACACCTCTGATTCTCCCAGGTACCTCAGACACTGCCAGGTATTCCTGAGACACTCCCAGGTACACCTCAGACCTCCAGCGTGCACCTCTGACACTCCCCGTGCACCCTCTGGCACTCCCAGGCTTGCCTCGGCCTCCCGTGCATCTCAGGCACTCCTGGGTACACCTTGGCTCCAGGTACACCTCCCAGCCTCCCAGTACACCTCTGACCTCCCAGGTGCACCTCCTGACACTCCCAGGTGCACCCTCCGACAATCCCAGGTACACTTCTCACACTCCCAGGTACACCTCCGACACTCCCCGTGCACCTCTGAGCAATCCCAGGTACACCTCTGACACTCCCAGGTACACTTCTGGCCTCCCAGTCCCTCAGGCCTCCCAGTTACACCTGGCTTACTCCCAGGTACCTCTGGCCTCCCAGGTTCACACACCTCTGATGCTCGAGGTGCACATCTGACACTCCCAGGTACACCGTCCGATACTCCAGGTACCTCCGACGTCTCCCAGGTACCTCTGACGCTCCATGTGCTCCTCTGGAAGCTCATGGTTCATCTCTGACACTCTGGTTACACCTCTGACACTCCCAGGTACACCTCTGACACTCCCAGGCTCACTGACACTCCCTGGCACACCCCTGACACTCCAGGTACGCCTCTGACCTCCCCAGGTACACCTCTGACACTCCCAGGTACACCTCAGACACTCCCAGGTACACCCAGCTACTCCCGTTACACCTAGACACTCCCAAATTGCACCTCGATACTCCCAAGTGTGCCTCTGACCTCCAAGGCCTCAGCCTCCCAGAACACCTGGGCCTCCCAGGTACATCTGACACTCCAGGCACACCTCTGACACTCCAGGTACACTTCTGACACTCCCAGATACACCTCCGACACTCCCAGTTACACCCCTGACCTCCAGGTACCTGACACTCCAGGTACCTCCTGACCTCAGTCACTCCTCTGATGCTCCAGGTGCACCTCCTGACCTCCCAGGTGTACACCTCCGATACACCCCAAGTACACCTACGATGCTCCAGGTACCTCTGACACTCCAGGTATTCACTCTGACACTCGCGGATCATCTCTGACACTCCCAGGTACACCTCTGACACTCCCAGGTACACCTATAACACTGCCAGGTACACCTCTTACACTCCCTGGTTTCTCCTGACACTCCAGGTACACCTCAAACTCTCCCAGGTACACCTCAGACTCCCAGGTACACCTCTGACACTCCCAGGTACCCTCCCCAGCCTCCCAGGTACACCTCAGACCTCCCAGGTACACTTCTGACACTCCCAGGTACCCTCAGACCTCCCAGTTACAGGTCCATTGCTCCAGTTACACCTCGACACTCCGGTTACACCTCCGACACTCCCAGTTACACCCTGACACTCAAGGTATACCCTGACACTCAGGTACACCTCTGATGCTCAGGTACACCTCTGACCTCCCAGGTACATCTGACCTTCCTGGTTCTCCTGACACTCCAGGTACACCCCTGACCTCCCAGGTGCGCTGACATCCCAGGTACACCTCTGACACTCAGGTACACCTCAGACACTCCCGGTACACCAGATACTCCAGGTACTGAAGCTTACTCCCAGGTACACATCCGACATCCAAGTACACCTGACAGTCCCAGGTACACCTCTGACACTCCAGAACACCCTATGACACTCCCACGTATGCCTCTGACAATCCAAGGTACACCTCTGACACTCCAAGGTACACTTCTGACACTCCCAGTTACACCTCCGACACTCCCAGATTACACCCTAACACTCCAGGTACACCTCTGACGCGCACTCCAGGTTCACCTCTGACACTCCCAGTCACACCTCGATGCTACTCCGAGGTACACTTCTGACACTCCCAGGTACACCGTCGATACTCCCAGGTATTACACCTCCGATACTCCCAGGTACACCTCTGACCTCCCATGTACTCCTCTGAAACTCCTTGGTTTCATCTCTGACACTCACAGTTACACCTCCTGACACTCCAGGTACCTCTGACACTCCCAGGTACTCACTGACACTCCTGGTACCTGACACTCCCAGGTACGCCCTGACACTCCAGGTATACCTCTGACGCACTCTCAGGTACACCTCAGACACTCCGAGGTACACCCCCAGATACTCCAGGTACCTAGACACTCCCAGGTACACCTCCGATACTCCAAGTGTACCTCTGACACTCCCAGGTACCTCTGAGCACTCCAGAACACCTATGACACTCCCAGGTACACATCTGACACTCCCAGGCACACCTCCCAGCACTCCAGGTACACTTCTGACACTCCCAGATACACCTCCGACACTCCAATTCACACCCCTGACATCCTAATTTTACCTCTGACACTCCTAGGTACACCTCTGACACTCCAGAGTACTCCTCTGACACTCAGCAAGGATCATCTCTGACCTCCCAGGTACGTCCGACCTCCCAGATACACCTCTGACACTCAGGTGCATCTGACACTCCCAGGTACACCTCTGACTCTCCCAGGTTCACCTCAGACACTGCCAGGCCATTCTGAGACACTCCGTACACCTCAGACACTCCAACGTGCACCTCTGACACTCCCAGTGCACCTCTGACACTCCCAGGCACACCTCTGACCCTCCAGGTACATCTCAGGCACTCCTGGGTACACGCTGACCTCCCAGGTACACCTCGACACTCCCAAGTACACCTCTGACACCAGGTACCTCTGACACTCCCAGGTGCACCTGACAATCCCAGGTACACTTCTCCACTCCCAGGTACACCTCGACACTACCTGTACACCTCTGACACCCCAGGTACACCTCTAACCTCCCAGGTACACCTCTGACCTCCCAGGTACCTTACACCCCAGGTACACCTCTGACACTCCAGGTACACCTCTGACACTCCCAGGTACACTTCTGACACTCCCAGGTGCTCCACTGACATTCCCTGGTACACCTCTGACACGCCCAGGTACACATCTGACACTCCCAGGTGCTCCACTGACCTCCCGGTACACCCTTGACACTCCCAGGTACGCCCCGACACTCCAGGTACTCTCTGACACCTCCAGGTACACCTCAGACACTCCCAGGTACACCCAGATACTCCAGGTACACCCTAGACACTCCCAGGTACACCTCCGATACTCCTGCGTCTCCTCACATCCCAGGTACACCTCTGACACTCCCAGGAACACCTATGACACTCCCAGGTACACATCTGACACTCCCAGGCACACCTCTGACACTCCCAGGTACACTTCTGACACTCCCAGATACACCTCACACTCCCAGTTACACCCTGACACTCCCTGGTACACCTCTGGCCTCCTAGGTCACCCCTGACACTCCCAGGTACTCCTCTGACCTCTTGGATCATCTCTGACCTCGGTAGTCCGACAGATACACCTCTCTGACACTCCAGGTCATCTCTGACATCCCAGGTACACCTCTGACTCTCCCAGGTACACCTCAGACACTGCCAGGTATTCCCTGAGACACTCCCAGGTACATCTGACACTCCAACGCCTTCTGACACTCCCACGTGTGCCTGACACTCCCAGGCACACCTCTGACCTCCCAGGTACATCTCAGGCACTCCTAGGTACCCCGGACACTCCCAGGTACACCTCTGACACTCCCAGGTACACCTCTGACACTCCCAGGTACACCTCTGACACTCCCAGGTGCACCTCCGACAATCCAGGTACTCTACACTCCAGGTACCCTCCGACAACCTGTACACCTCTGACACTCCCAGGTACACCTCTAACACTCCCAGGTACACCTCTGACACTCCCAGGTACACCTTGGACACTCCCAGGTACACCTGTCACCCCAGGTACACCTCTGACACTCCCAGGTACACTTTGACCTCCCAGTACTCCTCTGACATTCCTGGGTTCACCTCTGACATCCCAGGTACACATCTGACACTCCCAGGTACCCACTGGCACCCTGGTACACCCTGACACTCCCAGGTACGCCCTGACACTCAAGGTATGCCTCTGACACCTCAGGTGCCTCAGACCTCCCAGGTACACCCCATGCATCCCAGGTACACCTAGACACTCCCAGGTACACCTCCGATACTCCCAAGTGTACCTCTGACCTCCCAGGTACACCTCTGACACTCCAGGAACACCTGTGACCTCCCAGGTACACATCTGACCTCCAGGCACACCTCTGGCACTCCCAGGTACACTTCTGACACTCCCAGATACACCTCCGACACTCCCAGTTACACCTGACACTCCGGTACACCTCTGACCTCCTATGGTACCCCTGACACTCCCAGGTACTCCTGACCTCCTTGGATCATCTCTGACACTCCCAGGTACACGTCCGACACTCCCAGATACACCTCTGACCTCCCAGGTACATCTCTGACACTCCAGGTACCTCTGACTCTCCCAGGTACACTCAGACACTGCCAGGTATTCCTGAGACACTCCAGGTACACCAGACACTCCAACGTGCACCTCTGACACTCCCGTGCACCTCTGACACTCCCAGGCACACCTCTGACACTCGGTACATCTCAGGCACTCCTAGGTACCCACTGACACTCCAGGTACACCTCTGACACTCCCAGTACACCTCTGACCTCCCAGGTACCCTGCTCCCAGGTGCACCTCCGACAATCCCAGGTACACTTCTCACTCCCAGGTACACCTCCGACACTACCAGGTACACCTCTGACCTCCAGGTACACCTCTGGCCTCCCAGGTGCCTCTAACACTCCCAGGTGCACTCTGACCTCCCAGGTACACCTTTGACACTCCCAGGTTCCACCTCTGGCCTCCCAGGTACCTCTGACACTCCCAGGTGCGCTTTGAGACTCCAGTTGTTACTGACATTCCCTGGTACACCTCTGCACTTAGGTGCAGCTGATACTGCCAGGTACACCTCCGACACTGAGTGTCTCCGAAAATCAGGTACCTTCTCACTTCCAGGTACACCTCCGGCCTCCCAGCTTCACTTCACAACCTCCCAGGTACACCTCTGACACTCAAAAGGTACACCTCGACACTCCAAATTAATGCGGCACTCAGGCACACCTCTGACACTCCCAGGTACCTCAGACACTCCCAGGTACACGCTGAGACTCCAGGAACACCTGACCTCCAGTACACCTCCCCGAGCGCTCCCCAGGTACACCTCCGACACTCCCAGGTACACCTCTAACACTCCCAGGTACACCTCTGACACTGCCAGGTGCACCTCTGACACTCCAGATTGCGCCCCTGACACTCCCAGGTAAACCTCTGACCTCCCAATTGCACCTCAGACACTCCCAGGTACACCCCAGATACTCCAAGTACACCCCAGACACTCCCAGGTACCTCCGACGCTCCCAGGTACACCTCTGATCCCAGGTACACCTGAGCACTCCCAGGAACACCTATGACCTCCCAGGTACACCTCTGATAATCCAGTCCTCTGAGCGCTCCCAGGTACACTTCTGACACTCCAGTTTCACCTCCGACACTCCAGTTACCCCTGACACTCCCAGGTACACCTCTGCCCTCCCGGGTTCACCCTCGGCACTCCAATCACACCTCTGATGCTCCGAGGTACCTCTGACACTCCCGGGTACACCGTCCGATGCTCCAGGTACACCTCCGATGCTCCCAGGTACACCTCCCTGACGCTCATGTCCTCTGACACTCCTTGGTTCATCTCTGACGCTCCACAGTTACACCTCTGGCACTCCCAGATTTTCTGACGCTCCCAGGTGCTCACTGACTCCCTGGTACACCCCTGACACTCCAGGTGCGACTCTGACCTCCCAGGTACACTCTGACACTCCCAGGTGCCCTCAGACCTCCCAGGTACCCCAGATACTCCCAGGTACACCTAGACTTGTTCCAGGTATCTCCGATACTCCCAAGTGCCTCTGACACTCCAGAGTACACCTCTGACACTCCAAGGGACACCTGTAGGCCTCCAGGTACACATCAGCACTCCCAGGTACACCTCCGATACTCCCTCGTACACCTACGATACTCCAGGTACACCTCTGACACTCCAGGTACTCCTACGACACTCCTTGGATCATCTCCTGACCTCCAGGTACACCTCTGACCTCCCAGGTACACCTCTGACACTGCCAGGTACCTCTTACACTCCTGGTTTCTCTGACACTCCAGGTACACCTCAGACAATCCAGGTACACCTCAGACCTTCCAGGTACACCTCTGACACTCCCATCCCAGGTACACCCCAGATACTCCTGTGTACACCCCAGACACTCCCAGGTACACCTTGACACTGCAGGTACACCTCTGACACTCCTAGGCACCTCTGAGCACTCCCAGGAACACCTATGACACTCCCAGGTACACACCTCTGACACTCCCAGGTACACCCTCTGACACCTTGCAAGTACACGTCCAACACTTCCCAGATAATACCCTGACACTCCCGGGCATATCTCTGACACTCACAGGTACACCGCTGACTCTCCCAGGCTATCTGTGAGGTCACAGGTACCCTGAGACACTTGCAGGTACAATTCCTGTAGACACTCCAACGTACCCCTGACACTCCCAAGTACACCTCTGGACACTCCAAGGCACACCTCTGGACACTCCCAGGCACATTCCACACTCCTAGGTACACTGCCACACCCCAGGTACACCTCTGGACACCCCAAGTACAGCCTCCTCTGACACTCCCAGGTACACACCTCTGACACTCCCAGGTGCACCTCCGACAACTCCCAGGTACACTTCACACTCCCAGGTATACTCTCCGACAATTCGGCCACAGGTGGCCACCTCTTGACACTCCCAGGTACACTCTCTGACACTCCCAGGTACACTCTCTAACATACCTAGTGTATACTTCTGATACCTGTACACTCTTGTATACTCCCAGGTACAACTTCTGACACTCCTGGTGTACACCTCTGACACTCCCAGGTACACTTTGACACTCCTGTGTACTAATACTGAGCACATTCCTGGTACACCTTCTGTATTTCCAGGTACACCTGCTGACACTGCCAGGTACACCTCCGGCCACTCCCAGGTACACTCTGAGACTCCCAGGTACACTCATTCCTGCAAGTGGCCACCTGACACTCCCAGGCACACTCTGACAATTCCAGGCACACCTCCGGGACACTCCAAGGTACACCTCTGACACCCCAGGTACACCTCTGACACTTCCAGGTACACCTTGAGACTCCCAGGTGCTCCTACTGATGCTCCTGGTACACTCCCTTGACATTCCTGTTACCTCCGACACTCCCAGTTACACCCCTGACACTTGTACACCTCTTGACACTGCAGGTACAATTCTCTGATACTCCTGTACACCTCTGGCCACTCTGTGCCCCTTTCTCATCCTGTGGTTTCGCATACCCCAGGTACACTCTGACACTCCTGTGCAGCCACCACTGACACCCCAGGTACACCTCTGACACTCCCCAGTCACTCCTCTGATACTCCCAGGTACACCTCTGACACTCCTGTGCGGGCTACCTCCGAATATCCTGGTACACCCCAATTTTATACCCCAGGTACACCTCTGGACACACCCAGGTACCTCTGACACTCCTCTTGGACTACTCCTGACACTCCAGGTACACCTCTGACAATTCCCAGGTCACCTCTGACACTGCCAGTACACCTCTACACTCCCTGGTTCTCCTTTGACACTCCTTGTAATTTCTGACATCCTGGTACACTCAGGTACAATTCTGACAATTCTCTTCTGACATCCCAGGTACACCTCTGACACTCCCATGTGCACTTTCTGACACTCTAGGTACACCTCTGACACTCCCAGTTACACGTCCGACACTCCAGTTACACCTCTGCACTCCCAGGTACACCTCCGACACTCCCAGGTACACCCTGACACTCCCAGGTATACCTCCCTTGACACTCCCAGGTACACCTCTGACACTCCCAGGTACACCTCCTGACCTCCCAGTACATCTCTGACATTCCTGGTACACTCTGACACTCCCAGTACGCCTCTGACACTCCCTGGTTCACCTCTGACACTCCCAGGTTCACCTCTGAGACTCCCAGGTGCACCTCTGACACTCCCAGGTGCACCTCTGACACTCCCAGGTACAACTGACACTCCCAGGTAACCTCTGATACTCTTAGGTACACCTCTGACACTCTCAGGTACACCTCCGACACCCTAGGTACACCCTGACCTCCCAGGTACACCTCCTGACACTCCCAGGTACACCTCTTCTCCCTGGTCTCGTGACACTCCCAGGTACACCTCTGACACTCCCAGGTACACCTCTGACACTCCCAGGTACACCTCCCTGGCACTCCCAGGTACACCTCAGACACCTCAGCACCTCTCACACTCGCAGGTACACCTCTCACACTCCCAGGTACTCCTGTGACAATCCCTGGTACTCTCTGACACTGCAGGTACACCTCAGACACTCCCAGTACACCTCTAGTTACTCCCAGGTACACCTCGACACTCTCAGGTACACCTGTCACTCCCAGGTACACCTCTGACACTCCCAGGTACACCTCTGACACTCCCAGGTACACCCTTACACTCCCGGTTCTCCTCTGACACTCCCAGGTACACCTCTCTGACCTCCCGTGTACACCTCTGACACTCCCAGGTACACCTCTGACACCCAGGTACTCCTCTGACACTCCCTGGTATCACCTCTGACACTCCCAGGTACCGTCCGACACTCCGCATACACCTCTGGACCTCCCAGGTACATCTCTGACACTCCCAGGTACACCTCTGACCTCCCAGGTACACCTCTGACACTGCCAGGTATTCCTTTGACACTCCCAGGTACACCTCAGACACTCCAACGTGCACCTCTGACACTCCCAGGTACACCTCTGACACTCCCAGGTACACATCTGACTCCCGGTACACATCTCAGACACCTCAGGTGCACTCCGACACTCCCAGGTACACCTCTGACACTCCCAGGTACACCTCTGACACTCCCAGGTACACCTCTGACACTCCCAGGTACACCCTGACACACTCCCAGGTACACCTCTCGACACTCCCAGGTACACCTTGACACTCCCAGGTGCACCTCTGACACTCCCAGGTACCCCTGACACTCCCAGGTACACCTTCTTGACACTCCCAGGTACACCCTGACATTCTGGTACACTTGACACTCCCAGGTCACCGCTGCACTGTACACCTACACTCCCAGGTACACCTCCGACACCCAGGTGCCACTTCTGACATTCCCAGGTGCACCTCTGACACTCCCAGGTACACCCCTGACACTCCCAGGTACACCTCTGACACTCCAAGGTACACCTCTGACACTCCCAGGTGTACTCTGACACTCCCAGGCACACCTCTGGACACTCCCAGGTACAGCTCAGACACTCCCAGGTACACCGCTGAGACTTGGTGACACTCTGACACTCCCAAGTACACCTCTGACACTCCCAGGTACACCTCCGACACTCCCAGGTGCACTTCTCAATACTCCCAGGTACACCTCTGACACTCGGTACACCTCTGACACCCCAGGTTCCACTGACACCTCTGTACACCTCTGACACTCCCGTACACCTCTGACACTCCCAGGTACACCTCTGACACCCAGGTACACCTCTGAGACCTCCAGGTGCACCCTGTGTACCCCCGGGTACTCTCCCAGACACTCCCAGGTACACCTGACGCTCCCAGGTACACCTCTGACACTCCCAGGTACACCTCCTGACACTCCCAGGTACACCTCTGACACTCCCAGGTACACCTCTGATAATCCCAGGTACACCTCTGACACTCCCAGGTCACTTCTGACACTCCCAGGTACCTCCGACACTCCCATGGTACACTCCCCTGACACCTCTGGTGTACACCTCTGACACTCCCAGGTTCACCTCCGACACTCCCAGGACACCTCTGATCTCCGAGGTACACCTCTGACACTCCCAGGTACACCCGTCTGACACCCCAGGTACACCTCTGATCCCAGGTCACCTCTGACACTCCCATGTACCTCTCGACACCCTTGGTTCTTCCTGACACTCCCAGGTATACCCTGACACTCCCAGGTACACCTCTGACCTCCCAGGTTTCTCACCGACACTCCCTGGTACACCTCTGACCTCCCAGGTACGCCTCTGACACTCCCAGGTACACCTCTGACACCCCAGGTACCTCGACACTCCCAGGTACACCTCTGATACTCCCAGGCACCCTGAGTCCCTGGTATACCTCCGGATACTCCTGGTCTTGACACTCGTACACCTTCTGACACTCCCAGGTACACCTCGTGACACTTCCGTACACCTCTGACACTCCCAGGTACACTCTCGATACTCCCAGGTACACCTCTGTGCCTCCCAGGTACACCTCTGACACTCCCAGGTACCTCTGACACTCCTGGTCACCTCTGACACTCCCAGGTACACCTCTGACACTCCCAGGTACACCTCTGACACTGCCAGGTACACCCTCTTACACTCCCTGTTTCTCCTCTGACACTCCCAGGTACACCTCAGACACTCCCAGGTACACCTCTGACACTCCCAGGTACACCTCTGACACTCCAGGTACACCTCTGGCATTCCAGGTACACCTCTGACACTCCCAGGTACACCCTCCGACACCCCAGGTGCTCCTCTGACACCCCTGTGCTCTCCGACACTCCCAGTTACACCTCCTCCGGCACCTGAGGTACACCTCAGACACTCCCGTTACACCTCTGACACTCCCAGGTACACCCCTGACCCCAGGCACACCTCTGACACTCCCAGGTACCTCTGGCACTCAGGGTACATTCCCTTACACTCCCTGGTACACCTCTGACCTCCCAGGCACCTCTGACCTCCAGGTACACTCTGACCTCCAGGTGTACCTCTGAGCTCCAAGGTACACTTCTGGCACTCCCGGGTGCGCCTGGCACTCCCAGGTACACCTGCATTCTGTGCCTCCGATACCCCAGTGTACCCTCTGTCACTCCAGGTACCTCCGACCTCCCAGGTACACCTCTGACACTCCCGTGCACCTCTGACTCCCAGGTACTCCTCACTCCCTGGTTCCCTGACACTCCCAGGTACACCTCGTGCCTCCCAGGTACACCTGACCTCCCGGGTACACTCTGACACTCCCAGGTGCACCTCTAGACTCCCAGGTACACCTCTCACTCCCAGGTACACTCTCTGCTCCCAGGTGCTCCTGTGACACTCCCTGGTGCACTCTGGCCTCCAGGTACATTCCAGGACACTTCCCAGGTGCACCTCTGTCACTCCCAGGTACACCTCAGACACTGCAGATACACCTCCGACACTCCCAGGTACACCTCTGACACTCCCAGGTACACCCTTTGACATTCCCAGGTACACCTCTGACCTCCCTGGTACTCCTCTGACCTCCAGGTACACCTCTAGACACTCCCAGGTACACCTCTGGCACTCCCAGGTGCACCCTGACACTCCCGTACTCCTCTGACACTCCGGTACACCTCCGACTCACAGGTACACCTCCGACACCCAGGTACACCCTCACACTCCCAGGCACACCTCCGACACTCCCCAGGCACACCCTGACACTCACAGGTACACCTCTGACACCCCCAGGTACACCTCTGACACTCCCAGGTACACCTCTGACACCCAGGCACACTGAACTCTACTCCACTGACATTCCCTGGTACACCTCTGACACTCCCAGGTACACGTCCAACACTCCCACATACACCTCTGACACTCCCAGATACACCTCTGACACTCCCAGGCACACCTCTGACACTCCCCAGGTACACCGCTGACACTCCCAGGTACACCTCCGATACTCCCAGGTTCCCTTGACACTCCCCAGGTACACCTCTGACACTCCTAGGTACTCCTCTGTCACCCCCTGATACACCTCTAACACTCCCAGTTACATCGCTGATAACTCCCAGGTACACCTCAGACACTGCCAGGTACACCTCAGACACTGCCAGGTACACCAGATACTGCCAGGTACACCAGACACTCCCAGGTACACCTCAGATACTCCCAGGAACACCTGAGACACCCCCAGGTATATTCTCTGACACCCCAGGTAAACCTCAGACACTCCTAGTACACCTCTCACACCTCAGGCACACCCTCACACCCAGGATCTCCCAGACACTCCCTGGTAGCTCTGACACCCTGCACACCCCAGACACCCCAGGTACACTTCAGACACCCCAGGCACACCTCTGGCACTCCCCAGGCACACCTCAGACACTCCTAGGTACACCCTCACACCCGCAGGTACACCTCCGAAACTCCAAGGTACACCTCTGACACTCCAGGTACACCTCTGACACTCCCAGGCACACCTGACACTCCCAGGTACTCCACTGACATTCCCTGGCACACCCTCTGACACCCCAGGTACACGCCCACACCCCAGATACACCTCTGACTCTCCCAGGTACATCTCTGCCACCCCAGGCACACCCTGACACTCCCAGGCACACCTTGACACTCCCAGTCACACCTCCGATACTTCCAGGCACACCTCTGACACTCCCAGGTACACCCTGACACTCCCAGGTACGCCTCTAACACCCCAGGCACACCTCCGATACCCCAGGCACACCTCTGACACCCAGGTACACCCCAGAAACCCAGGCACACCCCAGACACCCATGGCACACTTCTCACACTCCCAGGCACACCTCTGACACTCCTAGGTACTCCTCTGTCACCCCTGATACACCTCTAACACCCCAGTTACATCGCTGATACTCCCAGGTACACCCCCAGACACTGCCAAGCACACCCCAGACACTGCCAGGTACACCCTCAGATACTGCCAGGCACACCCCACACCCCAGGTACACTCCAGATACTCCCAGGAACACCTGAGACACTCCCAGGCATACCTCTGACACTCTGCACACCCCAGACACCCTAGGCACACCTCTCACACTCTCAGGCACACTCTCACACTCCCGAGATCCTCTGACACTCCCTGGTAGCCTGACACCCAGGCACACCCCAGACACTCCCAGGCACACTTCAGACACTCCCAGGCACACCTCCTGGCACCCCAGCACACCTCAGACACTCCAGCCATCTCACACTCGGGCACACCTCCGAAACTCCCAGGTACACCTCTGACACTCCCCAGGCACACCTGACACCCCAGGCACACCTCTGACACCCCAGGTACTCCACTGACCTGCCTGGTACACCTCCTGACACTCCCAGGTACACGTCCAACACTCCCAGATACACCCTCTGACTCTCCCAGGTACATCTCTGCCACCCCAGGCACACCCCTGACACTCCCAGGCACACCTTGACACTCCCAGTCACACTCCATACTTCCAGGCACACCTCTGACACTCCCAGGCACACCTCTGACACCCCAGGTACGCCTCTACACACTCCCAGGTACACCTCCTGATACTCCCAGGTACACCTCTGACACCCAGGCACACCCCAGAAACTCCCAGGCACACCCCAGACACTCCATGGCACACTTCTCACACCCCAGGTACAACCTGACACACCCCAGCACCCTCACACCCCAGGTACACCTCTGACACTCCCAGGTACACCTCTGACACTCAGGTACACCTCTGACACTCCCAGGCATACCTCTGACATCCCATTTACTCCACTGACATTCCCCTGCACCTCTGACACTCCCAGGCACACCTCTGACACCCCAGGCACACCCTGGGACACTTGCACACCTCTGACACTCAGGCACACCTCTGACACTCCCATGTATACCGCTGACACTGCCAGGTACACCTCTGACACTCCATGTACACCTCCGACACTCCCAGGCACATTCTGACACCCCAGGCACTCCACTGACACCCTGGCACACCCTGACACTCCCAGGTACACCTCTGACACCCAGGTACACCCTGATACTCCCAGGCACACCTCTGTCACCCCAGGTCCGCCTGACACTCCCAGGTACTCCACTGGCATTCCCTGCACACCTCTGACACTCCCAGGCACACGTCCGACACTCCCAGATATACCCCAATTACACCTCTGACACTCCCAGGCACACTCTGACACCCCACTCCACTGACACTTGTACACCCTCACACTGGCACACCTCTGACACTCCTGTACACCGCAGCCACCTGAGGCACACCTCACACTCCAGGCACACACCTGACACCTCTTATCACCCCTGTTACACCCTCTCAACACTCTCCAGGTACACCGCTGACACTCAGGCACACCTCTGACACTCCCAGGTACACCTCTGACACTCCAGGTACACCTCTGACACTCCAAGGTACTCCACTGATACTCCCTGCACACCCTGACACTCGGCACACCTCTGACACTCTACTCCACCCACTGACATTCCCTGGTACACCTCCACACCCCAGATACACCTCTGACACTCTATACACCTCTGACACCCCAGGTGTCTCACTGACAATCCCAGGTACACCTCTGACACTCAGGCAACCTCAATCACACTCCCAGGCACACTTTGACACTCCCAGGTACTCCACTGACATTCCCTGGCACACCTCTGACACCCCCTGGCACACCGTGACACAACCAGGTACACCTCCGCACACTCCCAGGTACACCTCCGAGACTCCCAGTCACCCCTGACAGTCCCAGGACACCTCTGGCTCTCCCAGGCACACCCTTTCATCCGAGGCACACCCTGACACCCCCAGGTTCACCTCCGATACCCCAGGCACACCTCCTGATACCCCAGGTACATCTCTGACACCCAGGTACCCACTGACATTCTCTGGTACACCTCTGACACTGCAAACGTCCAACACCCAGATACACCTCTGACACCCCAGGTACACCTCTGACACCCCAGGCACACTCTGACACTCCCAGGCACACCTCCGATACTCCTACACCTCTGACACCCCAGGCACACCTCTGACATCCTCGGTACCTCTGTCACCTCTGATACACATCTAACACTCCCAGGCACACTGCTGACACTCCCAGGCACACCGCTGACACTGCAGGTGCCACCTCAAACACTGCCAGGTACACCTCAGATACTGCCACACCTCAGACACTCGGCACACCTCAGATACTCCCAGGAACACCTGAGACACTCCCAGGTACCCACTGACATTCCCCAAGCACACCTCTGACACCGTGCACACGTCCAACACCCAGATACACCTCTGACTCCAGGCACATCTCTCCCACCAGGCACACCTCTGACACTAGGCACACCTTGACACTCTGTCACACCACCCATTTCCAGGTACACCTCTGACACTGCACACCTCTGACACCCCAGGCACGCCTCACACCCCAGGCACACTCTGATACCCCAGGCACACCTCTGACACTCCCCAGGACACACCCCAGAAACCCCAGGCACACCCAGACACCCATGCACACCACACCCCAGGCACAACCCGACACCCCAGGCACACCTCTGACACCCCAGGCACACCTCTGACACCCCAGGCACACCCTCTGACACCAGGCACACTCTGACACCCCAGGCATACCCCTCTGACATTCCCATTTACTCCACTGACATTCCCTGGCACACCTCTGACACCCCAGGTGCACACCCCTGACACTCCCCAGGCCCCACAATCGCGGCACACCTTGACACTCCCAGGCACACCTCTGACACCCCATGTACACCGCTGACACTGCCAGGCACACCCTGACACTCCATGTACACCTCCGACACCCCAGGTACATCTCTGACACTCGGCACCACCGACACTCCCTGGCACCCCACACCCCAGGCACACCTTGACACTCCCAGGCACACCTCTGATAATCCCAGGCACACCTCTGACACCCCAGGTCCGCCTCCGACACTCCCAGGTACCCACTGACATTCCCTGGTACACCTCTGACACTCCCAGGCACGTCCGACACTCCCAGATATACCTCTGACACCCCCCACCACACCTCTGACACTCCCCAGGCACACCCTGACACTCCCAGGTACACCCTGACACTCCAAGGCACACCTCTGACACTCCCATGTACACCGCTGACACTGCCAGGCACACCTCTGACACTCCATGCACACCTCCGACACTCCCCAGGCACACTCTCTGACACTCCCAGGCACTCCACTGACACCCCTGGCACACCCCTGACACCCCAGGCACACCTCTGACACTCCCAGGCACACCTCTGATACTCCCAGGCACACCTGACACTCCCAGGTCCGCCTCCGACACTCCCCAGGCACTCCACTGACATTCCCTGCACACCTCTGACACTCCCAGGTACACGTCCGACACTCCCAGATATACCTCTGACACCCTCAATTACACCTCTGACACCCAGGCACACCTCTGACACCCCCAGGTACTCCACTGACACCCTGGCACACCCCTCACACTCCCAGGTACACTGACAGCCCCTGTGTCCACCGCAGCCACCTGAGTGCACACTTCTCATACTCCCCAGGCACATCTAACACACCCAAGGCACCTCTATCAATTCCCTGTTACACCTCTAACACTCCAGGCACACCGCTGACACTCCCAGGCACACCTCTGACACTCCCAGGCACACCTCTGACACTCCCCAGGCACACCTCCTGACACCTGCACTGCACTGATACTCCCTGGCACTCCCCTGACACCTCAAAGGCACACCTCCTGACACCCCACTCCACTGACATTCCCTGGTACACCTCTGACACCCCAGATACACCTCTGACACTGGCACACCCTGACACTGGTTCACCTCCGACAATCCCAGGTACACCTCTGAAACCCCAGGCACACCCTTACACTCCCCAGGCACACCTTGACACTCCCAGGTACCCACTGACATCCCCTGCACACCTCTGACACTCCCTGGCACACCGCTGACACTACCAGGCACACCTCCTGACACTCCCAGGCACCTGAGATCCCAGTTACACCCTGACAGTCCCAGGTACACTCTGGCTCTCCCAGGTAACAACTCCTTACCTTGAGGCACATCTCTGACACTCCCAGGTTCACCTGATACTCCCAGGTACACCTCCGATACTCCCCAGGCACACCTCTGACACCCCCAGGTACTCCCACTGACATTCCCTGACACCTCTGACACTTGCAAACGTCCAACACTCCCAAACACACCCTGACACTCCCAGGTACACCTCTGACACTCCCAGGCACACCTCCGATACTCCCCAAGCACACCTCTGACACTCCCAGATACACCTCTGACACTCCTCGGCACCCTGTCACCTCTGATACACCTCTAACACTCCCCAGGTACACTGCTGACACTCCCTAGCACACCGCTGACACCCAGGCACACCTCAAACACTGCCAGGCACAATTCCCAGATACACACCTCAGACACCCCAGCACACCTTCAGATACCCCAGAACACCCCAGACACTCCTACAGGCATACCCCCTGACACCCCAGGCACACCCCAGACACCCCAGGCACACCCCCCACACCTCAGGCACACCTCTCACACTCCCCAGGTTCTCCTGACACTCCCCTGGTATTCTCTGACACCCCAGGCACACCCCAGACACCCCAGGCACACTCCACACACCCCAGGCACAACCCTGGCACCCCAGGCACACCTCAGACACCACAGGCACACCTCACACCTGCAAGCACACCTGAAACCCCAGGCACACATGTGACACCCCAGACACACCTCTGACACCCCAGGCACACCTCTGACACCCCCACGCACCTCTGGCACCCCAGGCACACTTCTGACACTCCCAGGTACTCCACTGACATTCCCTGGCACACCTCTGACACCCCAGGCACACGGCCAACACTCCCAGATACACCTCTGACTCTCCCAGGCACATCTCTGCAACCCCAGGCACACCTTGACACCCCAGGCACCTCCGATACTCCCAGGCACACCTCTGACCTCCCAGGCACACCAGAAACCCCAGGCACACCCCAGACACCCCCAGGCACACCCTCACACCCCAGGCACAGCCCGACACCCCCAGGCACACCTCTGACACTCCCAGGCACACCTCTGACACCCCAGGCACAGCCCGACACTCCCAGGCACACCTCTGACACTCCCAGGCATACCTCTGACATTCCATTTATCCCACTGACATTCCCTGGCACACCAGACACCCCAGGCACACCTCTGACACCCCAGGCACACATCCGATACTCCCCAGGTTCACCCTGACACCCCCAGGTACACACCTCTGACACTCCTAGGTACCCCTCTGTCACTCCCTGATACACTCTAACACCCCAGGCACACCGCTGACACGCCCAGGCACACCTCTGACACTCAGGTACACCTCTGACACTCCATTTACTCCACTGACATTCCCTGCACACCTCTGACACTGCACACGTCCAACACCCCACATACACCCTCTGACACTCCCAGATAGACCTCTGACACCCCCAGGTACACCTCTGACACTCAGGCACATCTCTGACACTGCCAGGCACACCTCCGACTCTCAGGCACACCTCCGACACTCCCAGGCACACTTCTCACACTCCCCAGGCACACCCGACACCCAGGCACACCTCTGACACTCACAGGCACACCTCTGACACCCCAGGTACACCTCTGACACTCCCAGGCACACCTCTGACACTCCCAGGTACCCCCTGACACTCCATTTACTCCACTGACATTCCTGGCACACCTCTGACACTAGGTGCACACGTCCAACACTCCCACATACACCTCTGACACTCCCAGATACACCTCTGACACTCCCAGGCACACCTCTGACACTCCCAGGCACACCTCTGACACCCCAGGCACACCTCCGATACTCCAGGTTCACCTCTGACACCCCCAGGCACACCTCTGACACCCTAGGCACCCTCTGTCACCCCCTGATACACCCCCAACACCCCCAGGCACATCGCTGATACCCCAGGCACACCCCAGACACCGCCAGGCACACCTCAGACACCCAGGCACACCCCAGATACTGCCAGGCACACCTCAGACACTCCCAGGCACACCTCAGATACTCCCAGGAACACCTGAGACACTCCCAGGCATACCTCTGACATCCCAGGCACACCCCCAGACACCCCAGGCACACCTCCCCACACCTCAGGGCACACCTCACACCCCAAGCCCTCCCAGACACCCCCTGGCAGTTCTCTGACCCCAGGCACACCCTCAGACACCCCAGGCACACTCAGACACCTCCAGGCACACCTCAGACACTGCCACACCCCAGATACCGCCAGGCACACCTCAGACACTCCCAGGCACACACTCAGATACTCCCATGAACACCTGAGACACTCAGGCATACCTCTGACACCCAAGGCACACCAGACACCCCAGGCACACCTCCCCACACCTCAGGCACACTTCACACCCCAAGTTCTCTCTGACACTCCCTGGCAGTTTCCACATCCTGGGCACCAGACACCCCAGGCACACCCCAGACACCCCAGGCACACCTCCAACCCTGCACACCCCAGACACCCTAGGCACACTTCTCACACTGCACACCTGAAACCCAGGCACACACATGCACACCCCAGGCACACCTCTGACACTCCCAGGCACACCTCTGACACTCCCAGGCACACCCTGACACCTCCCAGGCACACCTCTGACACCCAGGTACTCCACTGACATTCCCTGCACACCTCTGACACCCCAGGCACACGTCCAACACCCCAGATACACCTCTGACTCTCCCAGGTACATCTCTGCCACCCCAGGCACACCTCTGACACTCCGGCACACCTCTGACACTTCCAGGTACTCCACTGACATTCCCGCACACCTTGAAACTCCTAGGCACACGTCCAACACTCCCAGATACACCTCTGACTCTCCCAGGCACATCTCTGCCACCCCCCAGGCACACCTCTGACACCCCAGGCACACCTTTGCCACCCCAGGCACACCTCCGATACTTCCAGGCACCTCTGACACCCCAGGCACACCCCTGACACTCCCAGGCACGCCTCACCCCAGGCACACCTCCGATACTCCCAGGCCACCTCACCACTGGCACACCCCAGACACTCCCACGACACACCCCAGACACCCCAGGCACACTTCTCACACCCCAGGCACAACCCGACACTCCCAAGCACACCTCTGACACCCCAGGCACACCTCTAACACTCCCAGGCAAAACCCCTGACACTCCCAGGCATACCGCCTACATTTAAGCCATTTGGGCATCAATTAAGATGGACCAAGGCCACCCTTGACACCCCAGCGCCACCTCTGACACTCCCTGGCACACCCCCTGACACTCAGGCACACCTCTGACACTCCCCAGGCACTCCACCGACACTCCCCAGGTACTCCACTGGACACCCCAGGTCCACCCCTGACACCCCAGGCACCCTCTGACACCCCAAGCACACCTCTGACACTCCCCCTGCACACTCCGACCCCAGGCACACCTCCACCCCAGGCACACCTCTGACACCCCAGGCACACCCCAGACACCCCCAGGCACACCCCAGACACCCAGGCACACCTCCGACACCCAGGTCCAACCACGACACCAGGTACACCCCATACACCCCCTGGTACACCTCTAGACACCCCCAAGGCCACCCTGACACCCCAGGCACCCCCAACACCCCAGGCACACCCAACACCCCAGGCACACCCTCTAGACACCCCAGGCACACCGACACCCAGGCACACCGACACCCCCAGGCACACCCCACACTCCCTGGCACCTCAGACACCCCATACCCTCTGACACCCCAGGCACACCTCTGACACTCCCAGGCACACCTCTCACACTCCCAGGCACACCTCTGACACCCCAGGCACACCCCTGACACTCCCAGGTACCCCATTCCCAGGCATCTGACACCCCATGTACACACTCTGGACACTCCCCAGGCACACCTCTGACACTCCAGTACACCTCTGACACCCCAGTCACACCACAGACACCTGATACATCTGATACTCGAATACACTCTTGCAAACCCGCTACACCCCCGACACCCCCAGTTACAACCCTGACACCCAGGCACACCCCTGACACTCCCAGATACACCTTTGATACTCCCCAGGTACACTCTGATAATTCCCAGGCACACTCTGACACTCCCCAGGCACACTCCGACATCCCAGGTACACCCTGACACCCCAGGCACACCTGATAGTCCCAGGCACACCTCTGACACCCCAGGCACCTCCAACACTACCTGTCTAACCCCTGACCTCCCAGGCACACCTCAACACTCTGGCACACCTCTGACACTTGCACACCTCTACACCCCAGGTTCTCTGACACTTCCAAGCACACCTCTGACACTCCCAGGTACACCAATGACACTCCCAGGCACACTTGACACTGCACACCACTAACACTCCCGGTGTACACCTCTGACACTCCCCAGGCACACCTTTGACACTCCCAGCACTGACACCCCAGGCACACCTCTGACACTCCCCAGGCACACCTCTGACACCCCCAGGCACACCTCTGACACCCCAGGCACACCCCTGACACCCCAGGCACACCTCTGACACTCCAGGCACACCCGACACTCCCCAGGCACACCTCCTGACACCCAGGCACACCACTGACCCCAGGCACACCCCAGACACCCTGCACACTCCTGACACCCCAGGTACACCCCTGACACTCCCAGGCACACCTTGGTTCCCAGCACCTCCGACACCCCAGGTACACTTCTCACACTCTGTACACCTCTGACACTTGCAGGTACACCTCTAATAATCCCAGGTCTACCTCTGATACCCCAGGTACCAAACCTGACATTCCCTGGTACACCTCTGACGCACCCCAGGCACACCACCCCTCTGACACCCAGGCACACCTGACAGGCACACCTTGATCCAGGCACACCTCCGACACTCCACACCCAAACACCATGCACACCTCCAACACCCCCAGGCACACCACACCTGGTTCACCCCACACCCTGGTTCCACCTGACACCCCCTGGCACCTCACAACTCTTGCACACCTCTGATACTCCAAGACACACCTCCGACACCCCAGCCACACCTCCAAACCCCCAGGCACAACTTACACTCCTGCCCACCCCACACCCCAGGACACCTTATCCTGTACACCCAGACACTCCCAGTACATCTCTGACACTCCCAGGCACACCCCTCTGACACCCCATACAACTCTGACACTCCCAGGCACACCCAATACACTCCCAGATACATCTCTGACATTCCCAGGCACTCCTCTGACACCTCCAGGACCACACACACCCAGCACATTCCCTGATAACCCCTGAAACCCCACACACACCTGCACACCCCACACCCCAGACACACCACACACCGCCAGGCACCCCATGTACACCCCCTGACACTCCCAGGCACACCCTGACACCCAGGCACCCCAGACACTCCCACGCACACCCCTGACACTCCCCAGGCACACCCCTTACACTCCCCAGGTACCCACTGACACCCTCACCCCACACTGCACACCCCTGACACTCCCAGAATTCCACTGACACTCACACACTCCACACCCCACATACAGCTCTGACACTAAAAGGCACACCTCACACTGGCACACCCCAACACTCACATGCACACCTCTGACACTCAACAGGCACACCTCTGACACCCAAGGCACCAAAACACCTGAAACACCTGCAGTCCACCACACTCCCAGGCACACTCTGACACCCCATGCACACCACCGACACCACCAGGCAAACCCTGACACCCCAGATTCTCCTTGACGCTCCCAGATACCCTCTGACAGTCCCAGGCACACCCTGACACCCCAGGCACACCCCGACACCCCAAGACACCCCAGCACACCCATACACACTCCCCAGGTACAACAACACCCACCCACACCCCAGGTACACCTCTGACACTTGGCACACAGCACCCCAGGTACACCCCTAACAACCCCAGGTACACCAATACAATCCCAGGTACACCTCAGACACCCTGCACACCGCAGACACCCACAAGCACACCCCTGACACTCCAGCACACCTTTACTCTCACAGAAGCACACCTACACCCCACACTCCCATTCACACCTCCAACAACCCCAGGCACACCTCCACACCCAGGTGCAAACCCTCCTGACACCCCAGTACACCCCTGATACCCCCAGGCACACTCTGACACCCCAGATACTCACCACCTGACATTCCTGGCACACCCCTGACACTCCCAGGCACACCTGACACCTCCAGGCACACCTCCGACACCTACACCACTGACACCCCAGGCACACCTCCACACCCCACACCCTGACACTCTGACACCCCAGGCACATCTCAAACACTACAGGCACACCTCCACCCTGCACACCTCCATTATTCCTGAAAATTCCATTCTTGTACCCTTGGACACCCGGCACCCACTGACACCCTGGCACACTTAGACACCCCAGTGTCTCTGATGTCTTGGTGTACACCTCCACACTCCCCAGGTACACTTGGGAGACACTCCCTGGTTCACCCCTGACACTCTGGTTCACCTCTGACACTCCGTGGTACACCTCTGATACCCCAGGTACACCTCTGATACTCCAAGATATGATCAGATTAATTCTGTGCACCCCTGAACCCCAGGTGCCACCTCTTACACTTCCTGGTTCTCCCTGACACTCCCAGGTACACCTCACAGACACTTATAGGTACACTTGCATACACATCTCTGACACTTAGGCACACCTCTGATACCCTGCACAACTCTGACACTTGGTGCACAATCTAATACACTCCCAGATAATCTTCCATATCTTGGTATATTCTTGACTCCCCAGGACACCAGACACTCTGTGCATCTTGGGATACCCCAGGCACCCCCTGACACCCCAACAACACCTCCGACACTCCAAGCCAAACCCCACACACCCCAGGCACACCCTGACACCCCCCAGGCACACCCCAGACACTCCCATGCACCACCCTCTGATACTCAGACACCCTGCACACCCAGACACACCTGCACACCCCAGGCACACATTTGACACTCAGCACACCCTGACACTCACCAGGCACACCTCCTTCACACTCCCAGAACACCTCTGACACCTTAAGAACACCTCACACCCAGGCACACCCCTAAAACACCAGCACACTCTGACACTGCACACCTCAGACACCCCAGGCACACTCCACAATCCCAGACACACCCTTGACACTCCCAGGCACACCGACAACCCCAGGCACACCACCGACACTCAGGCACACCCCAGACACCTGCACACACCTGACCTTGGGCACACACCTCTGAACAATTCCATGCACACCCCACACCCCAACAGCCCGTACACAAACACTCCACACCACACCACCTCAGACACTCCCACATGCACTCTCTGACACCCAAGGCACCCTGACACTCCAGGCACACACCACAGACACTACCAGGCACACCCTGACACCCAGACACACCTCTGACACCTGCAGATACACCGACACCCAGGCACACCCCTGAACTTGCACACCTCTGACACCCCAGGCACACTCCTGACACTCCCAGGCACACCCCCTGACACCCCAGGCACACCTCCGACACTAGTGGCATACTCTGACACCCAGGCACACCCCCACACTCCCAGGCACACCCCTCACACGCCCAGGCACACCTCACACACCCCAGGCACACCTGACACCCAAGGCACACCTCGACACTCCCCAGGCACACCCTGACTCCCTGTGCACACCTCCCACACCTCCCAGGTACACCCGACACTCCCCAGGTACACTTCCTGACACCCCAGGAACACCTCTGACACTCCCAGGCACACCTCTCTGATACTCCCCAGGTACCCACTGACACTCCTAATACACCCCTGACACACTCACTCACAGGCACACTCATGACACCCTCAGGCACACCTCCAACCCCCAGACCCTGACACCCCAGGTACCCACTGACACTCCCCTGACACACCTCTGACACTGCAGGCACACCCCTGACACTCCTGCACACCTCTGACACCTAGGCACAACACCAAACACTCCCTGTACACCCTGACATTCCAGGTACACCAACACCTCTGACACTCTGGACACCCCAGGCACACCCCAGACACCCCAGGCACACCCCAGACACCCCAGGTACACATCTGACACCTCAGGCACACCCTCGACACCCCAGGTACACCCCTGACACTCTCAGGAACACCTCCGACACTCCCAGGCAAACCTCTGACACTCCCAGGCACACCTCCTGACACTCCCAGGTACACCACTGACATCCCCAGCACACATACCTCTGACACCCCAGGCATACCTCTGACACCCAGTGCACACCTGACACCTCCAGCCACACCTCTGACACTCCCACGCACACCCCTGACACTCCCAGATACCTCTGATACCCCAGGCACACCTCTGACACTCCCCAGGCACACCTCTGACACCCCAGGCACACCCACGATACCCCAGGTACACTCCGATAGTCCCAGGTACACATCCACACCCCAGGCACACCTGACACCCCAGGCACCACCGACACTCCCTGGCACACCCCACACCTGACACCCCAGGCACACCCCAGACACCCCCAGGCACACCCCTGACACCCAAGGCACACCTGACACTCCAGCACACCCCACACCCCTGCACACCCCCAGACAATCCGGCACACCACTGACACTAAGCACACCACTGACACTCCCAGATACACCCCAGACACTCCCAGTCACACCCCTGACACTCCCACATACACCCCCTGACACTCCAGTGCCACCCGACACCCCAGATCACACCCCTGATACCCCAGCCACACCTCTGACACTCCAAGGCACACCCCGATAATTCCAGGCACACCTGATAGTCCCAGTATACCTTGACACCCCAGGCACACACCCCTGAGACACTCCCCATGCACACCCCTGACACTCCCCAGGCACACCCCTGACACCCTAGGTACACCCCAGACACCTGCACACCCCTGACACCCATGCCACACCCCTGACACTCCAGGCACACCCATGACACTCCCCAGATACACCTCTGATACTCCCAGGCACACGTCTGACACCCCAGGCACACATCCGATACTCCCAGGCACACCTCCGAGTCCCAGGTACACCTCTGACACTCCCCAGGCACACCTCCCATAGTCCCAGGCACACCTCTGACACCCAGGTACTCCCAACACTACCTGGTTCACCCCTGACACCCCAGGCACACCCCAACACCCCCTGGCACACCCCTGACACCCCAGGCACACACAGACACTCCCAGGCACACCTGACACCCCAGGCACACCTCCGATACCCACCAGGCACACCTCTGACACCCTCAAGTACACCTACACCCCTGGCCTCTGACACCCAGGCACACCTTGACACCCCAGGCACACCACTGAAACCCCAGGCACACCTCTGACACCCCAGGTACCCTTGGCGCTCCCCAGGCACCCTCTGACACTCCCAGGCACACCTCTGACACCCCAGGCACATCTCTGACACCCCAGGCACACTACACACCCAGGCACACCTCTGACACTCCCCAGGCACACCTCTGACACTCTCAGGCACACCTCTGACACTCCCCAGGCACACCTCCGACACCCCAGGTACACCTCCGACACTCCCCAGGCACACCACCGACACTCCCAGGCACACCTCTGACACTCCCCAGGTACACCTCTGATAATCCCAGGCACCTCTGACACCCCAGGTACCCACCGACATTCCCTGCACACCTGACACCAGGCACCCCCCTGACATCCAGGCACACTCCGACACCCCAGGCACACCTCTGACACCCCAGGCACACCCTCTGACACCCCAGGCACACCTCTGACACCCCAGGCACACCTCTGACACTCCCAGGCACATCTCAACACTCCCAGGTACACCTCTGGCACTCATGTACACCTCCACATTCTAGGCACACCTCCGATACCCCAGGTGCACACCTTGACACTCCCAGGCACCACTGGACACTCCCCCTGACACCCCAGGCACACCTCTGATAACCCCAGGTACACCTCCGATACCCCAGGCACACTCCACACTCCCAGGCACACCTGAGACACTCCCCTGTCTACCCCTGACACTACCTGGTTCACCCTGACACCTGCACACCTCTGACACTCCAGGCACACCTCTGACACCCAAGACACACCTCCGACACTCCCAGTGCAACCCTGACACCCCAGGCACACCCCACACCCCCAGTTCTCCCCTGACACCCCAGGCACACCCCAGACACCCCAGGCACACCCCTGACACCCCAGGCACACCCCAGACACTTGCACATCTCTGACACTCCCAGGCACAACCCCACACTTGCACACCTAACACACCCCGAGACACACCTCTGACATTCCCCAGGCACCCTCTGACACTCCCCAGGACACCCCAGACACTCCCAGTTACACCCTGACACTCCCCAGGCACACCCCTGACACTCCCAGGCACACCCCTGACACCCAGGCACACCCCACACACCCCAGGCACACCTCTGACACCCCAGGCACACCGCAGGCACCCCAGGCACACCTCCTGACACTCCCCAGGCATTCCCTCTCGACACCCCAGGCACACCCCAGACACCCCAGGCACACCCCAGACACCCCAGGCACACATTTGACACTCCCAAGCACACCTCTGACACTCCCAGGCACACCTCTGACACTCCTAGGAACACCTCCTGACACTCAGGGCACTCCACTGACACTCCCCTGGTACACCCCTGACACCCCAGGTACACCTCTGACACCCCAGGGCCACCCCACACCCCAGGCACACTCCCTGACAATCCCAGGCACACCTGACACCCCCAGGCACACTCCTGACACCCCAGGCACCCACACACCCCTGCACACCCTGACACTCCCAGGCACACCTGACACTCCCAGATATTCCTCTGAGACTCCCAGGTACACCTCCGACACTCCCATATACAGCTCTGACACTAAAAGATACACCCCATACACTCTCTGGCACACCTCAGACACTCCCCATGCACACCTCTGACACCCCATGCCACCTCTGACACCCAGGTACCCTGACACTCCCCAGGCACACCACTGACACCACCAGGCACACCTCCTGACACTCCCCAGATTCTCCTTGACGCTCCCAGATACTCCTCTGACAGTCCCAGGCACACCTCTGACACCCCCAGGCACACCTCTGACACCCCAGGCACACCCCAGACACCCCAGGCACACCCTCAGACACTCCCCAGGCACACCTCAGACACTCCCAGGCACACCTCTGACACTCCCAGGCACAACTCTGACACTTGCACACCCAATACACACCCCAGACACACCTCTGACATTCCCAGGCACACCTCTGACACTCCAGGACACCTCTGACACTCCCAGTTACACTCTGACACCCAGGCACACCCCTGACACTCCAGGCACACCTCTGACACCTGCAACAACACCACCACACCCCAGGCACACCTCTGACACCTAGGCACACCAGATACCCCAGGCACACCCCAGACACCCAGGCACACACATTTGACACCCTGCACACCTCTGACACTCCCCAGGCACACCCTCTGACACTCTTAGGAACACCTCCGACACTCCCAGGCACCCACTGACACTCCCTGGCACACCCTGACACTCCCCAGGCACACCCCTGACACTCCCCAGGCACACCTCTGACACCCCAGGCACACCCCTGACACTCCGGCACACCCCTGACACTCCCAGGCACACTCCTGACACTCCAGGTACACCACTGACACTCCCTGGTACACCCCTGACACTCCAGGTCACACCCTCTGACACTCCCAGACATCCCTCTGAGACTCTGGCACACCTCCGACACCCCATACATACAGCCTGACACCAAAGGCACACCTCACACACTCTGGCACACCCCAGACACTCCCCATGCACACCCCTGACACCCCATGCAACACCTCTGACACTCCCCAGGCACACCTCTGACACTCCCCAGGCACACCACTGACACTACCAGGTACACCTCTGACACTCCCAGATTCTCCTTTGACGCTCCCAGGATACCCTCTGACAGTCCCAGGCACACCCTGACACTCCCAGGCACACCTCTGACACTCCCAGGCACACCGCTGACACTGCCAGGCACACCCCTGACACTCCCCAGGCACACCTCCGACACTCCCCAGGCACACACCGACACCCACAGCACACCCCCAGACACTCCAGGCACACCTCATACACCCCAGGCCCCCTCAGACTCCCCAGGCACACTGCTGACACCTGCTGCACACCTCTGACACCCCAGGCACACCTGACCCTCAGGCACACCTCCCGACACCCCAGGTTCACCTCCCACACCCCAGGCACACCTCTCACACCCCAGGCACACCTCTGACACCCCAGGCACACCTCTGACACTCCCCAGGCACACCTCTGACACCCCCAGGTACCCACTGATATTCCCTGGTACACCTCTGACACTCTGCACACACCTCTGGCACCACAGGTACACTCTGATATCACAGGCACACCTCCGACACTCCCAGGAACACCTTGACACTCCCAGGCACTCCACTGACACTCCTGATACACCTCTGACACTCCGGTGGCACACTCTGACACCCCAGGTACACCTCTGACACCTGAGGTCCAACCCCAGACACTCCCCAGGCACACCCTGACATCCCCAGGCACACCCCAGACACTCAGGAACACCTCCTGACACTCCCAGGCACTCCTCTGACACTCCCCAGGCACCTCTGACACTCCCCAGGCACACCCCCTGACACCCCAGATACACCTCTACACTCCCCAGGCACACCTCTGACACTCCCCAGGCACACCTCTGACACTCCCCAGGCACACCCACGATACTCCCAGGCACACCTCCGATAGTCCCAGGCACACATCCGACACCCAGGCACACCTCCGACACTCCCAGGCACTCCACGACACCCCCTGGTACACCCCTGACACCCCAGGCACACCTCTGACACTTGCACACCCCAGGCACTCCCCAACACACCCCCTGACACTCCCCAGGACACACCTCTGACACTCCCCAGGCATTCCACTGACACCCCTGGCACACCCCTGACAATCCCAAGCACACCACTGACACCCCAAGCACACCACTGACACTCCAGACAGACACTCCCAGTTCACACCCCTGACACTCCAGACACACCCTGACACCTCCAGGCACACCTGACACCCCAGACACACCTCTGATACTCCCCAGTTACACCTCTGACACTCCAAGGTACACCTCCGATACTCCCCAGGCACACCTCCGATAGTCCCAGGCATACTCTGACACTTCCAGGCACACCCTCAGACACTCCCCATGCACACCCCTGACACCCCAGGCACACCTCTGACACCCTAGGCACACCCCAGACACCACACCCCTGACACTTGTGCCACACTCTGACACTTCCAGGTACACCCCCTGACCCAGATACACCTGATACCCCAGGCACACCTCTGACACTCCCAGGCACACATCCGATACTCCCAGGCACACTCCGATAGTCCCAGGTACATCTGACACTCAGGCACACCTCCCACAGTCCCAGGTACACCTCTGACACTCCAGGCACTCTCCCAACACTACCTGGTTCACCCTGACACCCCAGGCACACCCCAACACTCCCCTGGCACACCCCTGACACTCCCAGGCACACCTCCGACACCCCAGGCACACTCCGATAATCCCAGGCACACCCCTGACACACCTGAGGCACACCTCC
Source organism: Homarus americanus (assembly GCF_018991925.1). Taxonomy (NCBI): domain Eukaryota; kingdom Metazoa; phylum Arthropoda; class Malacostraca; order Decapoda; family Nephropidae; genus Homarus; species Homarus americanus. Next base: position 27,418 of record NW_024734492.1, on the reverse strand, counting down.
CACACTCCTGGCTCTCCCGACACTCCAGGCACACCTGACACCCCAGGCACCACCTGCACACCCCTGACACCTCACCCTTGACGTCCTGTACACCTCTGACACTCAGGCACCTCTGACACTCTCAGGCACACCTCTGACACCTGCTACCACCACTGACACTGCCAGGCACACCCCTGAAACTTGAACCTCCTGACACCCCAGGCACACACCGACACCCCACCCCAGACACCGCACACCCCACACACCCCAGGCACACCTCAGACACCCCAGGCACACCGCTGACACCCAAGGCACACCTGACACTCCCAGGCACACCTCTGACTCCCAGGCACACCTCCGACACCCCAGGTTCACCTCCCGACACTCCCCAGGCACACCCCCCACACTCTGGGCACACCTCTGACACCCCAGGCACACCTCCTGATAACTCCAGGCACACCTCTGACACCCAGGCACCACCGACATCCCCTGGCACACCTCTGACACCTTGCACACCTCCTGGCAATCACAGGCACACCCATGATATCTGCACATCCTGATAATCCTAGGAACACCTTGACACCCCAGGCACAATCGACACCCTGACACACCCCTGACACTTGCACACCCTGACACCCCAGGCACACCTCTGACACTCCTGAGGCACAACCCCAGACACTCCCAGGCACACCCCTGACACCCCAGGTACACCCCAGACACCTCAGGAACACCTCTGACACTCCAGGTACTCCCTGACACCCCAGGTACCTCTGACACCCCAGGCACACCCCTGACACTCCCACACACCTCTGACACCCCCAGGCACACCTCTGACACCTGCACACTCTGACACCTAGGCACACCTACGACAATCCCAGGCACACCTCCGACACTCTGCACACCTCCTGACACTTGCACACCTCCGACACTCAGGCACCCACTGACACCCCTGGCACACCCCTGACACTCTGGCACACCTCTGACACTGGCACACCTCAGACACTCCCAACACACCTGACCCCCAGGCACACCTCTGACACTCCCAGGCATTCCACTGACACTCCCTGGCACACCCCTGACAATCCCAAGCACACCACTGACACTCCCAAGCACACCCACTGACACTCCCCAGACAGACCCCAGACACTCCCAGTCACACCCCTGACACTCCCAGGACACCCCTGACACTTCCAGGCACAATCTGCAAACTCCCAGATACACCCTGACAATCCCAGTTACACCTCTGACACTCCAGGCACACCTCCTGATAATTCCCAGGCACCTCTGATAGTCCCAGGTACACCCCACACTCTGCACACCCCAGACACTCCCCATGTACACCCTGACATCCCAGGCACACCTCTGACACCCCTAGGCACACCCCAGACACCTCTTGCCAACCCTGACACTCCCCAGTTACACCCCTGACACTTCCAGGCACACCCCCGACCCAGATACACCCTCTGATAATCCCCAGGTACACGTCTGACATCCCAGGCACACACATCCGATAATCTGCAGGTACACCGATATCCCAGGTACACATCTGACACTCCCAGGCACACTCCCCACAGTCCCAGGCACACCTCTGACACTCCCAGGTACCTCTAACACTACCTGGTTCACCTCTGACACCCCAGGCACACCTCTGACACTCCCTGATACACCTCTGACACCTGCACACCTCCTGACACCCCAGGCACACCTCCGATAACTCCAGGCACACCTCTGACACACTCAGGCACACCCTCACACCCCTGGCTCTCCCCACCTAGGCACACCCTCTGACACCCCATCACCACTGAAACCCCAGCACTCTCTGATACTCCCAGGTACCTCTGACACTCCCAGGTACCTCTGACACCCCAGGCACACCTCTGACACTCCCAGGCACACCCCTGATACCCCAGGCACACCCCTGACACTGCCAGGCACACCTCCTGACACCCCAGGTACACACCTCTGACACTCCCCAGGTACACCTCTGACACTCTGCAGGCACACCTCCGACACTCCCCAGGCACACCTCTGACACTCCAGGCACACCACTGACACTCCCAGGTACACCTCTGACACCCCAGGCACACCTCTGACACTCCCCAGGCACACCTCTGACACCCCAGGAACACCTACGACACTCCCCAGGCACACCTCCGACACCCCAGGCACTCCACACTGGGACACCCCCTGACACTCTCAGGCACACCTCTGACACCCCCAGGCACACCCCAGACACTCCCAAACACACCCCTGACACTCCCAGGCACACCTCTGACACTCCCAGGCATTCCACTGACACCCCTGGCACACCCCTGACAATCCCAAGTACACCACTGACACCCCAGGCACACCACACTACTCCAGACACACCTGACACTCCCAGTCACACCCTGACACCCAGACACACCCTGACACTTCCAGGCACAACCTGACACTCCCAGACACACCTCTGACACCCCAGTTACACCTCTGACACCCAAGGCACACCTCCGACACTCCCCAGGCACACCGATAGTCCCAGGCATACCTGACACCCCAGGCACACCCTCAGACACCCCCATGCACACCCCTGACACCCCAGGCACACCCTGACACTCCTAGGTACACCCCCAGACACTCCAGCTACACCCCTGACACTCCCAGTTACACTCTGACACTTCCAGGCACACCCTGACACTCCCAGATACACCTCTGATATTCCCAGGCACACGCCTGACACTCCCAGGCACACATCCGATACCCCAGGCACACCTCTGATAGTCCCAGCCATACCTCTGACACTCATGCACACTCCAACAGTCCCAGGTACACCTCTGACACTCCCCAGGCACTACCTGGTTCACCTCTGACACTCCCAGGCACACCTCTAACACTCCCTGGCACACCTCTGACACTGGCACACATCAGACACTCCCCAGGCACACCTCCGACACTCCCAGGCACACCTCCGATACTCCCAGGCACACCTCTGACACTCTCAGGCACACCTCTTACACCCCTGCCTTCTCTGACACTTCCAGGCACACCTCTGACACTCCCAGGAACACCACTGACACTCCCAGGCACACCTTGACGCTCCCAGGTACTCCTCTGACACTCCCCAGGCACACCTCTGACACCCCAGGCACACCCTGACACTCCCCAGGCACACTGCCACACTGCCAGCACACTGACACCCCAGGCACACCTCTGACACCCAGGCACACTCTGACACCCCCAGGCACACCTCCTGACACCCCAGGCACACCACTGACACCACCAGGCACACCTCAGACACTCCCCAGGCACACCGCTGACACTCCCCAGGCACACTCTGACACCCCAGGTAAACCTTGACACTCCCCAGGCACACCTCCGACACTTGGTAGCACACTTCACACCCCAGGCACACTCTCACACTCCCAGGCACACCTCTGACAATTCCCAGGCACACCTCTGACACCCCAGGCACCCTCTGACACCCCAGGCACCACTGACATTCCCTGGCACACCTCTGACACTCCCCAGGCACACCTCTGACACCCCAGGCACACCTCCGGCACCCCAGGCACACCCCAACACCCCAGGCACACCTCTGACACCTGCACACCTCCTGACACTCCCAGGCACACCTGACAACTTGCACACCTGACACTCCCGGTCTCTACACTGACACCCCTGGCACACCTCTGACACCCCAGGCACACCTCTGACAATTCCCAGGCACACCACCGACACCAGGCACACCTCCAACACCCCAGATACACCTCAGACACTCCCTGGCTTACCCCTGACACTCTGGTTCACCCTGACACCCCCTGGCACACCTCTGACACCCCAGGCACACCCTGACACCTCCCAGATACACCTCTGACACCCCCAGTCACACCTCTGAAACTCCCAGGCACACGTCTTACACCCTGGTTCTCCCCCTGACACCCCAGGCACACCTCCCAGACAATTCCCAGGCACACCTCAGACACTGGCACATTCTGACATCCCAGGAACACCTCTGACACTCCCAGGTACAACTCTGACACTCCCAGGCACACCCAAGACACTCCCAGATACACCTCTGACATTCCCAGGCACCCTCTGACACCCAGGGACACCCTCAGACACCCCAGGCACATTCCTGACACTCCCCAGGCACACCCCTGACACCCCAGGCACACCCCTGACACCCACAGGCACACCCCACACACCCCAGGCACACCCCTGACACTCCCAGGCACACCCCAGGCACTCCCATGCACACCTCTGACACCCAGGCATTCCTGACACCCCAGGCACACCTCAGACACTCCCAGGCACACCTGCACACCACAGGCACACATCTGACACCCCCAGGCACACCTCTGACACTCCCCAGGCACACCTCTGACACTCTTAGGAACACCTCCTGATCCTCCCAGGTACTCCACTGACACTCCCCTGGCCACCCCTGACATTCCCCAGGCACCCCTCTGACACCCCAGGCACACCTCAGACACTCCCAGGCACACCCCTGACACCCCAGGCACACCCCTGACGCTCCCAGGCACACCCCTGACACCCCAGGCACTCCACTGACACCTGGCACACCCCTGACACCCCAGGCATTCCTCTGACACCCCTGGCACACCTGACACTCCCCATGCACAGCTCTGACACCAAAGGCACACCTCATACACCTCTGGTACACCCCAGACACTCCCCATGCACACCCTCTGACACTCCCAGGCACACTCTGACACCCCAGGCACCCACTGACACTCCTGCAAAACCTCCTGATACCCCAGGCACACCTGACTTCCGCACACCTCTGACACTCCCAGGCACACCACTCGACACTACCAGGCACACTTCTGACACTGTGTTCTCCTTGACGCCCAGTACCTCTGACAGTCCCAGGCACACCTCTGTGACTCCCAGGCACACCTCTGACACCCCAGGCACACCTGCTGACACTGCCAGGTACACCTCTGACACTTGCACACCTCCGACACCCCAGGCACACCTGACACTCCCCAGGCACACCCCAGACACCCCAGGCACACCCCAGACACTCCCAGGCACACCAGACACCTGCACACCCCATACACCCCAGGCACACCTCTGACACTCCCCAGGCACACACCGCTGACACCCAAGGCACACCCTGACATCCCCAGGCACACCTGACCTCGCAGGCACACACCTCCGACACCTGGTGCCACCACTGACACCCCCACACCCCAGACACTCCCCAGGCACACCTCTGGCACCTGAGCACACCCTGACCCCAGGCACACCACTGACACTCAGGCACACCCCCAGACACCCCTGGCACACCTCTGACACTCCCAGGCACACCTGACACTCCCCAGCACACCTTGACTCTCCCAGGCACATTCCCTGACACTCCCTGCACACTTCTGACATTCCAGGCACATCTCACACTCACAGGCACACCCTGACACTAGGCACACCTCTGATAATCCCCAGGTCACACCCTGATACCCCCAGGCACACCTCTGATACTCCCAGGCACTCCCCTGATAATCCCAGGCACCCACTGACATCTCTGGTACACCTCTGACACCCCAGGCACACCTCTGACACTCAGGCACACCTCCTGACACCCCAGGCACACCTCTAGACACCCCAGGCACACCTCTGACAACTCCAGGCACACCTCTGACACCCTCAGGCACACCTCCTGACACCTATAAGCCATCTCAAACACTCACCTCCACACCCAGGCACACCTCAACATTCTGGCACACCTGACACCCCAGGCACACCTTGACACTCCCCAGGCACTCCACTGACACCCCTGCACACCTCTGACACCCCAGGCACACCTCTGACACTCCCAGGCACACCTGATACCCCAGGCACACCCCACACTCCCAGGCACACCTGAGACACCCTGGTTCACCCCTGACACTCCCTGGTTCACCCCTGACACCCCCTGGCACACCCCACACCCAGGCACACCTCTGACACTCCAAGACACACCTCCGACACCCCAGCTGCACCTCCTGAAACCCCAGGCACACCCCACACTCTGACACCCAGGCACACCCCAGACACCCGGCACACCCCAGACACCCCAGGCACATCCCCACACCCCAGGCACACCCTTTACACCCCAGGCACAACCTGACACCCCAGGCACACCCAACACACTCCCCAGACACCTCTGACATTCGGCACCTCCTGACACTCCCAGGGACACCTCAGACACTCCCAGGCATTCCCTGATACCCCAGGTACACCCCTGACACCCCAAGCACACCTCTGACACCTGCACACCCCACACACCCCAGGCACACCTCTGACACTCCCAGGCACACCGCAGGCACCCCATGCACACCTCTGACACCCCCAGGCATTCCCTCTGACACTCCCAGGCACACCCCAGATACCCCAGGCACACCCCAGACACTTGCACACATCTGACACCCCAAGCACACCTCTGACACTCCCCAGGCACACCTCTGACACCCCAGGCACACCTCTGACACCTTAGACACCTCCGACACCCCAGGCACCCACTGACACCCTGGCACACCCCCTGCACTCCCCAGGCACACCTCTGACACTCCCCAGGCACACCTCAGACACTCCAGGCACACCCTGACAATCCCAGGCACACCCTGACACCCCAGGCACACCCCTGACACCCCAGGCACCCACTGACACTCCATGGCACACCCCTGACACCCCAGGCACACCTCTGACACTCCCAGACATTCCTCTGACACCCCTGGCACACCTCCGACACTCCCATATACAGCTCTGACACTAAAAGGCACACCCCACACACCTCTGGCACACCCCAGACACCCCATGCACACCTCACACCCCCATGCACACACCCTGACACCCCAGGCACACCCTGACTCCTGGTCACACCACTGACACTACCAGGCACACCTCTGACACTCCCCAGACTTCCTTGACGCTCCCAGATACTCTCTACAGTCCCAGGCACACCTCTGACACTCCCCAGCACACCTCTGACACCCCAGGCACACGCTGACACTGCCATGGCACACCTCTGACACCACAGGCACACCTCCCGACACCCCAGGCACACACCGGACACCCCAGGCACACCCCAGACACCCCAGGCACACCCCACACACCCAGGCACACCCCAGACACTCCCAGGCACACCTGCTGACACCCAAGGCACACCTCTGACACTCCAGGCACACCCCACCCCTGCAGGCACACCTCCGACACTCCCCAGGCTCACCTCCCGACACCCCAGGCACACTCTCACACCCCAGGCACACCTCTGACACCCCCAGGCACACCTCTGACAATCCCCAGGCACACCCCTGAAACTCCAGGTACCCCACTGATATTCCCTGGCACACTCTGACACTCCCCAGGCACACCTCTGGCACTTACAGACATACTCAGACATTCGCAAGGCACACCTGATACTCCCAGGAACACCTTTGACACTCCCCAGGCACTCCACTGACACCCCCTGATACACCTCTGACACTCCCAGGCACACCCCTGACACTCCCCAGGCACACCTCTGACACCTGAGGCACAACCCAGACACTCCCAGAACACCTCTGACATCCCCAGGCACACCCCAGACACCCCAGGCACACCCTGACACCCCCAGGCACACATCTGACACCTGAGGCACACTCTGACACCTATGACACCTCTGACACTCCCAGAACACCTCCGACACCCAGGTAAACCTCTGACACTCCTGCACACCTCTGACACCTATGCTACAGTATACCTCTGATACTCCAGGTATACCTCTGACACTCCCAGTTACGCCTGACACTCCCCAGTCACACCCCTGACACTCCCACGCACACCCCTGACACCCAGATACACCTCTGATACTCCCCAGGCACACCTCTGACACTCCCAGGCACACCTCTGACACTCCCAGGCACACTCTGACACTTGCACACCTACGGCAATTCCCAGGCACACCTGATCAGTCCCAGGCACACATCCGACACTCCCCAGGCACACCTCCGACACCCCAGGCACTCCACTGACACCCCCTGGCACACCCCTGACACTCCCCAGGCACACCTCTGACACCCCAGGCACACCTCAGACACTCCCAAATACACCCCTGACACCTCCAGGCACACCTCTGACACTCCCAGGCATTCCACTGACACCCCTGGTACACCCCTGACAATCCCAAGGCCACCACTGACACTCCCAAGCACACCACTGACAATCCCAGATACACCCCAGACACTCCCCAGTTACACTCTGACACTCCCCAGATACACCCCCTGACACTTCCAGGCACACTGACACCCCAGGCACAACCTGACACCCCAGATACACCTCTGATAATTCCAGTTACACCTCTGACACTCCAAGGCACACCTCCTGATACTCCCGGCACACCTCCGATAGTCCCAGGTACACCCTCTGACACCTAGGCACACCCCTGACACTCCCATGCACACCGACACCCCATGCTACACCTCTGACACCCCAGGCACACCCCAGACACCTGGCACCCCCTGACACTCCTGTGTCACACCTGACACTTCCAGGCACACCCCTGACACTCCCAGATACACCCCTGATACCCCCAGGCACACGTCTGACACTCCAGGCACACATCTGATACTCCCAGGCACACCTCCGACAGTCCCAGGCATACCCCTGACACCCCAGGCACACCCCCATAGTCCCAGGCACACCTCTGACACTCCCAGGCACTCCCTCTAACACTCCTGGTTCACCTCTGACACCCCCAGGCACATCTCTAACACCCCTGCACACCCCACACTCCCCAGGCACACCTCCGACACCCCAGGCACACCTGACACTCCCAGGCACACCACTGACACTCCCCAGACACACCTCTGACACCCCAGGCACACCTTGACACTCCCCAGGCACACCTCTGACACTTGTGCACACCCACGATACTCCCAGGCACACTCTGATAGTCCAGGCACACATCTGACACTCCCCAGGCACACCTCCGACACCCCAGGCACCACTGCCACCCTGGCACACCCTGACACTCCCAGGCACACCTCTGACACTCCCAGGCACACCCTGACACCCCAACACACCCCTGACACTCCAGGCACCCTCTGACACTCCCAGGTATTCCACTGACACTCCCTGGCACACCCCACAACCCAGGCACACACTGACACTCCAGGCACACCACTGACACTCCCAGATTCTCCTTGACGCTCCCAGATACACCTCTGACAGTCCCAGGCACCTCTGACACTCCCCAGGCACACCTCTGACACTTCCCAGGCACACTGCTGACACTGCCAGGCACACCTCTGACACTCACAGGCACACCTCCTGACACCCCAGGCACACACTGCACCCCAGGCACACCCCAGACACCCCAGGCACACCCCACACACCCCAGGCACACCCCAGACACTCCCCAGGCACACTGCTGACACCCAAGGCACACCCTCTGACACTCCCCAGGCACACCTCTGACACTCGCAGGCACACCTCCGACACCCCCAGGTACACCTCCGACACTCCCAGGCACACCCCCTCACACTCCCAGGCACACCCTCTGACACTCCCCAGGCACACCTCTGATACCCCCCAGGCACACCTGACATCCCAGGCACTCCCACTGATATTCCCTGGCACACCTCTGACACTCGTACACCTCTCAACATAAGACCATGATATTCGCACACCTGACACTCCTAGGAACACCTTTGACACTTGCACTGACACTCCCTGATACACCTCTGACACTCCCAGGCACACCCCTGACACCCCAGGCACACCTCTGACACTGAGGCAACCCCAGACACTCCCAGGAACACCTCTGACATTCCCAGGCACACCCCAGACACTCTGGCACCCTGACACTCCTGCAAGTACCTGACACCCCAGGCACACCCCAGACACCCCAGGCACACCCCAGACACCCCAGGCACACACATCTGACACCCGAGGCACACCTCTGACACCCCAGGCACACCTCTGACACTCCCAGAACACCTCCTGACACTCCCAGGCAAACCCCTGACACCCCAGGCACACCTGACACTCTGCATACCCTGACACCCCAGTACACCTCTGACACTCTGTGCACACTCCGACACCTGCCACACCCCTGACACTCCCACTGCACACCCCTGACACTCCCAGATACACCTCTGATACCCAGGCCACCCTCTGACACTCCCCAGGCACACCTCTGACACCCCAGGCACACCTCTGACACTCCCCAGGCACACCTACGGCAATCCCAGGCACACCTGATATCCCCAGCCACATCCGACACCCCAGGCACACCTCCGACACTCCAGGCACTGACACTCCCCTGGCACACCCTGACACTCCCCAGGCACACCCCAGACACTCCCAGGCACACTGACATCTAAACACACCCCTGACACTCCCAGGCACACCTCTGACACCAGGCATTCCACTGACACCCCCAGGCACCCCTGACAATCCCAGCACACCACACCCCAAGCACACCACTGACACTTCCAGACACACCCCAGACACTCCTGGCACACCCCTGACACTCTGAGACACACCCCTGACACTCCAGGCACACCCTGACACCCCAGGCACACCTGACACTCCCAGACACACTCTGATACTCCCCAGCCACACCTCTGACACTCCAAGGCACACTGACACTCCCAGGTACACTCCGAGTCCGTGCCTACTCTGACACTTGCACACCCCAGACACTCCCATGCACACCCTGACACTCCCCAGGCACACCTCTGACACCCTAGGTACACCCCAGACACTCCCAGGCACACCCCTGACACTCCCAGTTACACACCTGACACTCCAGGCACACCCCTGACACTCCAGATACACCTCTGATACTTCTGTGCACACGTCTGACACTAGGTACACATCCGATACAGGCACACCTGATAGTCCTGTATACCTCTGACACTTGGTACATCTCCCATAGTCCCCAGGCACACCTCTGACACCCCAGGCACTCCTCTAACACTACCTGGTTCACACCTCTGACACTCCCAGGCACATCTCTAACACTCTGGCACACCCTGACACTCCCAGGCACACCTGACACTCACAGGCACACCTCCGACACCCCAGGCACACCACTGACACTCCCAGATACACTCTGATAACTCAGGGCACACCTCTGACACTCCCAGGCACACCTCTGACACCCAGGCACACTCCACGATAATCCCAGGCACACCTGACAGTCCCAGTGCCACATCCGACACTTGCACACTGACACCCCAGGCACCACCGCCACCTCAGGTACCAACTCTGACACCTCAGGCACACCTCTGACACCGGCACACCCCTGGACCTCACACCCCCTGACACCCAGGCACATCTCTGACTCCCAGGCATCCACCGACACTCTGGCACACCCCTGACAATCCCGGCACACCACTGACACCCCAAGCACACCACTGACACTCCAGACACACCCCAGACACTCCCAGGCACACCCCTGACACTCCCCACACACCCCTGACACCCAGGCACACATCACACCAGCACACCCGACACCCCCAGGCACACACTCTGACACCCCAGGCACACCCCAGACACCTGGCACACCTCCAGGCACACCCTGACACCCCAGGCACACCCCACACCCCTGGCCTCTGACACCTGCACACCACACCCCAGGCACACCACTGACACTCTAGTGCACACCTCCTGACACGCCCAGGCACCCTTTGACGCCCCAGGCACCTCTGACACCCCAGGCACACCTCTGACACTCCCCAGGCACACCCTGACATCCCCAGGCACACCGCTGACACTGCCAGGCACACCTCTGACACTCCCCAGGCACACCTCTGACACTCCCCAGGCACACCTCTGACACCCCAGGCACACCTCCCGACACCCCCAGGAACACCTCCGACACTCCCTGGCACACCACTGACACCCCCAGGCACACCCCAGACACTCCCAGGCACACCGCTGACACTCAGGCACACCTCTGACACTCCCAGGCAAACCTTGACCTCCCAGGCACACCTGACACCCCAGGCACACCCTCACACTCCCAGGCACACCTCACACCCCAGGCACACCTCTGACACTCCCAGGCACACCCTGACACTCCCAGGTACACCTCTGACACTTGCAGCACCCACTGACATCCCCAGGCACACCTCTGACACCCCAGGCACACCTCTCTGACACTCCCAGGCACACCTCCACCCCAGGCACACCCCAACACCCCAGGCACACCCTGACACCCCTAGGCACACCTCTGACACCCCAGGCACACCTCTGACACTCCCCAGGCACACCTCCGACACCTGGTGGCACACCCTTGACACTCCCAGGTACTCCACTGACACTCCCCTGGCACACCCTGACACTCCCAGGAACACCTCCTGACACTCAGGTACACCTGACACCCAGGCACACCCACCACCCCAGGCACACCTCAGACACCCCCTGGCTCCACCCCCTGACACTCCCTGTCCACCTCTGACACTTGCACACTCTGACACCTGCACACCCTGATAATTCTTGAGACACACCCTTGACACCTCTCAGTCACACCTCTGAAACCCCAGGCACTGTCTCACACCCCCTGGTTCTCCCTGACCCCTGCACACCCTCAGACACTCCCCAGGCACACCCCAGACACTCCCAGCCATCTCTGACACTCCCAGGAGACACCCCTGACACTCCCAGGCACAACCTGACACCCCAGGCACACCCAAGACACCCCAGACACCCCTCTGACATTCCCAGGTACACCTCTGACACTGCCAGGACACCCCAGATACCCCAGGCACATTCCTGACACCCCCAGGCACACCCCCTGACACTCTGGTCACACCTCTGACACCCAGCACCCCACACCCAGGCACACCCCTGACACCCCAGGCACAACTTGCACCTGCACACCTCTGACACCCCAGGACACATTCCCTCTGACACTCCCCAGGCACACCCCAGACACCCCAGGCACACCCAGACACTCACAGGCACACATCTGACACTCCCAGGCACCTCTGACACTGCACACCTCTGACACTTAGAACACCTGGACTCCCAGGCACCCACTGACACCCCTGGCACACCCCTGACATTCCCAGGCACACCTCTGACACCCCAGGCACACCCCAGACACCCCAGGCACACCCCAGACACCTAGCACACCCCTGACACTCCCCAGGCACACCCCTGACACTCCCAGGCACACCCTGACACTGCAGGCACCCACCGACACCATCTGCGGCCAACCCCTGACAATCCCAGGCATCTCCACACCCCTGGCACACCTCCGACACCCCACACAGCCTGACACTGTGCTGCACACCCCACACTCTGCACACCCCAGACACCCCATGCACACCCCTGACACTCCAGGCACACATCTGCCACCCCAGGTACCCACTGACACTCCCTGCAAACCCTGATACTCCCAGGCACACCTCTGACACTCTGTGCACACCCCCACACCCAGGCACACCCCTGACACTCCCAGGCACACCTCCACACCCCAGGCACACCCTCGACACCCCAGGCACACCACTGACACTCCCCAGGCACACCTCAGACACTCCCCAGGCACCGCTGACACTCCAGGCACACCTCTGACACCCCAGGCAAACCTTGACTCTCCCAGGCACACCTGACACCCCAGGCACACCCCACACCCCAGGCACACTTCACACCCCAGGCACACCTCTGACACTTGCGGCACACCTCTGATAATTGGTAACTCTGATACCCCAGGCACCCACTGACATTCCCTGGCACACTGACACCCACACACCTCCTGACACCTACACACCTCCTGTCCCAGGCACACCCCAACACCTCAGCACACCTCTGACAACTCATCACACCTCTGACAACCTGCACACCCTCTGACACCTGGCACCAACTCCTGATAACCTGGTACCAACCCTTGACACTCCCAGGTCCTCCACTGACCCCTGGCACCAACTCCTGACACTCAGGAACTCTGACCTGCCACCACCTGACAACCTCCAATCTCCCCAGACACCAACCCTGACACTCCCTGGCTCACCCCTGACACTCCCTGTTCACCTCTGACACCCCTGGCACACCTCTGACACCTGTGGCCACCCTGATAACTCCCAGATACACCTTTCACACCCCCAGTCACACCCTCTGAAACTCCCAGGAACGCCGCTCCACACCCTGGTTCTCCCCTGACCCAGGCACACCCCAGACACTCCAGGCACACCCCCAGACACTCCCAGGCACATCTCTGACACTCCCAGGAACACCTCTGACACTCCCAGGCACAACCTGACACTCCCCAGGCACACCCAAGACACTCCCAGATACACCTCTGACATTCCCAGGCACCCTCTGACACTGCCAGGACACCCCAGACACCCCAGGCACATTCCCTGCACACCCCGACCCCAGGCACACCCCACACCTGGCGCACCCCACACACACCCAGGCACACCTCTGACACCCCAGGCACACCCCAGGCACCCCCATGCAACTCCCTGACACCCCAGGCATTCTGACACTCCCAGGCACACCTCAACTCTGTGCACACCCCAGACACCCACAGGCACACATCTGACACCCCAGGCACACCTCTGACACTCCCAGGCACACCTCTGACACTCTTAGAACACCTCGACTCTCCCAGGCACTCCACTGACACCCCCTGCACACCCCTGACATTCCCCAGCACACCCCACACCCCAGGCACACCCCAGACACCCCAGGCACACCTCCCAGACACACCCAGGCACACCCCTGACACTCAGGCACACCTGACACCCCGGCACACCCCTGACACCTCAGGCACTCCACCGACACCATCCTGGTACACCCCGACACTCAGGCATCCTCTGACACCCCTGGCACACTCCTGACACCCCATGCACAGCCCTGACACAAAGGCACACCCCATACACTCTGGCACACCTCAGACACCCCCATGCACACCTCTGACACTCTACATCTGCCACCCCAGCACCCACTGAACACACCCCTGGCAAACCTCTGATACCCCAGGCACACCTCTGACACCCCTGCAGCCACCCTCTGACACTCCCAGCCAACTCACTGACACCACCAGGCACACTTCTGACACTCTGGTGCTCTCCTTGACGCCCCAGGCACTCTGACAGTCCCAGGCACACCTCAGACACCCCAGCCACACTCCCAGACACCTCACAGGCACACATCTGACCTAGGCCACCCCTGACACTCACAACAACCTCCTGACACCTTGCACCTGATCTAACTACGATAACCTGCACACCCCTGACACCTCCAGGTCAACTCTGACCACTCTGGCACCCTCAGACACTCTGCACACCCCAGACACTCCCAGGCACACCCCTGACACTCCCCAGGCACACCCCGACACTCCCAGGCACAACCCTGACACCCCAGGCACTCCACTGACACCATCTGGCACACCCCTGACACTCCCAGGCATTCCTCTGACACCCTGGCACACCTCCGACACTCCCCATGCACAGCTCTGACACTAAAAGGCACACCTCTACACCTCTGGCACACCCCACACTCCCATGTACACCTCTGACACCCCAGGCACACATCTGACACCCCAGGCACTCCACTGACACTCTGCAAACCTCTGATACCCCAGGCACACTCTGACACCCAGGCACACCTCTGACACCCCAGGTGCCAACCACTGACACTACCAGGCACACTTCTGACACCCCAGGTTCTCCTTGACGCTCCCAGGTCACTCTCTGACAGTCCCAGGCACACCTCTGACACCCCAGGCACACCTCTGACACTCCCCAGGCACACCGCTGACACTGCCAGGTGCCACCTCTGACACTCCCAGGCACACCTCCGACACTCCCCAGGCACACCCCAGACACTCCCCAGGCACACCGCTGACACTCCCAGGCACACCTCTGACACCCCAGGCCACCCTCTGACTCTCACAGGTACACCTTCGACACTCCCCAGGTTCACCTGACACTCCGGTGCACACCTCACACTCCAGGAAAACCCTGACACCCCAGGCACACTCTAATACCCCAGGCACACCTCTGACACTCCCAGGCACTCCCACTGACAGTCCCTGGCACACCCATGACACCCCAGGCACACCTCTGGACTCACAGGCACACTCATGACATTCCCAGGCACACCTCATGACATTCCCAGGCACACCTCCGACACCCCAGGAATGCCTTGACTTCCTCAGTCCACGACACTCTTGCACAACTCTGACACGCCCAGGCACACCCCTGACACTCCCAGGCACACCCTGACACTCCGAGGCACAACCCCAGACACTCCCCACAGGCACACTGACATCCCCAGGCACACCCCAGACACCCCAGCACCACCTCTGACACCCAGGCACACCTGATACCCCACGATACACCCCTGACACCCCAGCTACCCACTGATATTCCCTGGCACAACTCTGACACCTGCTGCACACCTCTGGCACCTCACAGGCCACCTGCGATATTCGCAGGCACACCTCGATACTCCCAGGAATACCTTGACACTCCCAGGTACTCCACTGACACTCCCTGATACACCTCTGACACTCCCAGGCACACCCTGACACTCCCCAGGCACACCCTGACACCTGAGGTACAACCCCACACCCCAGGGCACACCTCTGACATTCCCAGGCACCCAGACACCTCAGAACACCTCTGACACCTCAGGCACCTTGACACCTCCAGGTACCCTCTGACACCCCAGGCACACCCCTGACACTCCCCAGATACACCTCTGATAACTCCCAGGCACACCCTGACACCCCAGGCACACCCCTGACACCAGGCACACCCACGATACCCAGGCACACCTCCGACACCTGGTGCACACCTGACACTCGCAGGCACACCTCCGACACCCAGCCACCTCCGACACCCCCAGGCACTCCACTGACACCCCTGGCACACCCCCTGACACCCCAGGCACACCTCTGACACTCCCAGGCACACCCCTGACACCCCCAACACACCCCTGACACTCCCAGGCACACCTCTGACACTCCTGGTATTCCACTGACACTCCCTGGCACACCCTGACAATCCCAAGTACACCACTGACACTCCCAAGTACACCACTGACACTCCCAGATAGACCCCAGACACTCCCAGCCACACCTGACACTCCCAGACACCCCTGACACTTAGGTACACCACACTCCCAGATACACCTCTGATACCCCAGCCACACCTCTGACACTCCAAGCACACCTCCGATACCCCAGGCACACCTGATAGTCCCAGGCATACCTCTGACACTGGCACACCTCAGACACTCCCATGTACACCCCGACACTCCCAGGCACACCTCTGACACCCTAGGCACACCCCAGACACCTGTCACACCCTGACACTCCAGGTCACACCCCCCTGACACTTCCAGGCACACCCCTGACCCAGATACACCTCTGATACTCCCAGGCACACGTCTGACACTCCCAGGCACACATCCGATACTCCAGGCACACTCCGATAGTCCCAGGTATACATCTGACACTCCCAGGTACACCTCCCATAGTCCCAGGTACACCTCTGACACTCCCAGGCACTTAACACTACCTGGTTCACCTCTGACACCCCAGGCACACCTCCCAACACCCCTGCACACCTCTGACACCCTGGCACACCTCCACACTCAGATACCCCAGGCACACCCTGACACACTCAGGCACACCTCTTACACTCCCTGGTTTCCTCTGACACTTCCAGGCACACCTCTGACACCCCAGGCACACCACTGAAACTCCCAGGCACACCTCTGATACTCCCCAGGTACCCTTGACGCTCCCAGGTACCCCTCTGACACTCCCAGGCACACCTCTGACACCCCAGGCACCTCTGATACCCCAGGCACACCGACACTGCCAGGTACACCCTGACACTCCAGGCACACTGACACCCAGGCACACCTCTGACACCCCAGGCACACCTCCTGACTCCTGTGCACCTCTGACACTCCCCAGGCACACCACTGACACTCCCCAGATACACCTCTGATACTCCCAGGCACACCTCTGACACTCCCAGGTACACCTCTGACACTCCCCAGGAACACCTACGATACTCCCAGGCACACCTCCTGACACCCCGCAGGCACCCACTGACACCCCTGGCACACCCCCTGACACCCCAGGCACACCTCCTGACACCCCAGGCACACCCCAGACACCTCCCCAAATACACCCCTGACACCCCAGGCACACCTCTGACACTCCCAGGTATTCCACTGACACCCCTGGTACACCCCCTGACAACCCAAGTACACCACTGGACACCCCAAGCACACCACTGACACTCCCCAGATACACCCCAGACACTCCCAGTTACACCCTGACACTCCCAGATACACCCTGACTCTTCCAGGTACACCTGACACCCCAGATACACCTCTGATACTCCCCAGCTACACCTCTGACACCCAAGGTACACCTGATACTCCCCAGGTACACCTCCGATAGTCCCAGGCATACCTCTGACACCAGGCACACCTCAGACACTCCCATGTACACCCTGACACTCCCAGGTACACCTCTGACACTCCTAGGTACACCCCAGACACCTGTTACACCCCTGACACTCCCAGTTACACCCTGACACTTCCAGGTACACCTGACACTCCCAGATACACCCCTGATATTCCCAGTCACACGTCTGACACCCCAGGTACACATCCATACTCCCCAGGTACACTCCGATAGTCCCAGGTATACCTCTGACACTCCCAGGCACACCTCCCACAGTCCCAGGCACACCCTGACACCCCAGGTACTCCTCTAACACTACCTGGTCTCACCTCTGACACCCAGGCACACCTCCAACACTCCTGGCACACCTCTGACACCTAGGCACACATCAGACACCTGGCACACCTGGACAACCCCTGCACACACCCCAGGCACACCCTCCACACCCCCTGGCTTTCCTCCCACACCTTCCAGGCACACCTCTGACACTCCCAGGAACACACCACTGACACCCCAGGTACACCTTGACGCTCCCAGGTACTCTCTGACACTCCAGGCACACCTCTGACACTCCCAGGCACACCTCTGACACTCCCCAGCACACCGCTGACACTGCCAGGCACACCTCTGACACCCCAGGCACACCTCTGACACTCCCCAGGCACACCTCTGACACCCCCAGGCACACCTCCGACACCCCAGGCACACCACTGACACTCCCAGGCACACCTCAGAGACACTCCCAGGCACACCATGACACTCCCAGGCACACCCCTGACACTCCCAGGTAAACCTGACTCTCCCAGGCACACCACACCCCAGGCACACTTCTCACACCCCAGGCACACTTCACCCCAGGCACCCTCTGACACCCAGGCACACCTCTGATACTCCCAGGTACCTCTGATACTCCAGGCACCACCTGACATTCCCTGGCACACCCTCTGACACCCCCAGGCACACCTCCTGACCCCAGGCACACACCCGGCACCCCCAGGCACACCTCCAACACCCCAGGCACACCTCTGACACCCCAGGCACACCCTGACACCCCAGGCACACCTCGACACCCCAGGCACACCCTGACAATCCCAGGCACACCCTTGACACCCCAGGTCTCCACACTGACACCCCGGCAACACCTCCACACCTGGGCACACCTCTGACAATCCATGCACACCCAACCTGACACCCAGGCACACCTCCAACACCCCAGATCAAACTCCCAGACAACCCTGGCCTAACCTGACACTCCTGGTCTCACCTCCTGACACTCCCTGGTACCACCTCTGACACCCAGGCAAACCTCCTGATCTCCCAGACACACCTCGACACCCCAGCCAACTCTCTGAAAATCCCAGGCACGCGCCTACACTCCCTGGTTCTCCCTGACACTCCCCAGGCACACCTCAGACACCCCAGGCACACCTCAGACACTCCCCAGGCACACATCTCTGACACTCCCAGGAACACTTGACACTCCCCAGGCAAACTCCGACACTCCCCAGGCACACCCAAGACACTCCCAGACACACCTCTGACATTCCCAGGTACCCTCTGACACTCTAGGACACCTCCCCAGATAACTCCCAGGCACATTCCCTGACACCCCAGGCACCCCTGACACCCCAGGCACACCTCTGACACCCACACCCCACACACCCCATGCACACCCCTGACACCCCAGGCACACACCCCAGCACCCCCATGCACACCTCTGACACCCCAGGTATTCCTCTGACACCCCAGGTGCACACCCCAGACACCCCAGGCACACCAGACACTCACAGGCACACATCTGACACTCCAGGCACACCTCTGACACCCCAGCACACCTCTGACACTCTTAGGAACACCTGCGATCCTCCCAGGTACACCAACTGACACCCCTGGCACACCCTGACATCCCAGGCCACCCTGACACTCCCAGGCACACCCCAGACACCCCAGGCACACCCTCAGACACTCCCAGGCACACCCCTGACACTCCCAGGCACACCCCCTGACACCCCAGGCACACCCCTGACACCCCAGGCACCCACTGACACCCCTGGCACACCCCGACACCCCAGGCATTCCCTCCAAACCCCTGGCACACCTCCGACACCCCATGCACAGCCTGACACCAAAAGGCACACCCCACACCTCTGGCACACCCCAGACACCCCATGCACACTCTGACAAGGCACACCTCTGACACCCCAGGTACACTGACACTCCCCAGGTACTCCACTGACACTCCCTGGTAAACCTCTGATACTCCCAGGTACACCTCTGACACTCCCAGGCACACCTCTGACACCCCAGGCACACCACTGACACTACCAGGTACACTTCTGACACTCCCAGGTTCTCCCTGACGCTCCCAGGTACTCCCTCTGTCAGTCCCAGGCACACCTCTGTGTCTCCCCAAGGTACACCTCTGACACTCCCAGGCACACCGCTGACACTGCCAGGCACACCTGACACCCCAGGTACACCTGACACTCCCCAGGCACACCCCTGACACTAGGCACACCAGACACTTGTACACCTCAGACACTCCCCAGGCACACCTCAGACACCCCTGTGCACACCTCAGACACCCCAGGCACACTGCTGACACCAAGGCACACCTCTGACAATCTGCACACCTCTGACCTCGCAGGCTACCTCCGACACTTCCAGGTACACTACCTGACACCCCCAGGCACACCTCAGACACCCCAGGCACACTGGCACCCTGGAGTGCCACCTGACACTTCAGGTGCACACCACTGACACTCCCAGGCTACACCCCAGACACTCCCGGGCACACTGCTGACACCCCAGGCACACCTCTGACACCCAGGCACACCCTTGACCTCCCAGGCACATCTCCTGACACCCCAGGCACACTCTCACATTCTGGCACACTTCACACTCCACAGGCACACCTCTGACACCCCAGGCACACTCTGACACTCCCCAGGCACTCCTGATAATTCCCAGGCACACCTCTGATACCCCTGTACCTCTGATAATTCTGTGTACTCCACTGACATTCCCTGGCACACCTCTGACACTCCCAGGCACACCTCTGACACTTGTACACCTGACACTCCAGTGCACACTCTGACACCCCCAGGCACACCTCTGCAACAGGCACACCTCTGACAACTCCGGTGGCACACCTCTGACACCCCAGCATCCCCAAAACACTCCCAGGCACACCTCCACTATTCCCAGGTACACCTCCTGATAACCCCAGGCACACCCTTGACACCCCCAGGCACTCCACCGACTTGGCACACCTCTGACACTCCCAGGCACACCTCCTGATACCCCAGGCACACTCCTGATCACCCCAGGCACACCCAACACTTCCAGGCACACCTGGAGACACCCCTGGTTCACCCCTGTCCCCTGTCTCAATCTCCTGACACTTGCACACCTGACACTCCCAGGTACACCTCTGATAATCCAAGATTCACCTCCGACACTCCCAGCTGCACCTCTGAAACCCCAGGCACACCCCCACTCTGGTTCCCTGACACTTAGGCACACACCAGACACCCCAGGCACCAGACACCAGGCACACATCTGACACCCCAGGCACACCCACCCTACACAACTCTGACACTCAGGTACACCCACACACTCCCCAGACACACCCTGACATTCCCAGTACCTCTGACACCCCAGGGACACCAGACACTCCCAGGCACATTCCCTGACACCCCAGGCACACCCCTGACACCCCAAGCACACCTCACACCCAAGGCACACCCCACACACCCCAGGCACACCCTCTGACACCTCAGGTACACCGCAGGCACCCCATGCACACCCTGACACTCCCCAGGTATTCCTCTGACACCCCAGGCACACCTCAGATACCCCCAGGCACACCCCAGACACCCCAGGCACACATCTGACACTCCCCAAGCACACCTGACACCCCAGGTACACCCCTGACACCCAGGCACACCCTGACACTCTTAGAACACCTCCACCCCAGGCAATCCACGACACCCCCCAACCCCTGACACTCCCCAGGCACACCTCTGACACCCCAGGCACACCCCAGACACTCCCCAGGCTCCCCTCGACAACCTGGTGCACTCCTGACACCCCAGGCACACCCCTGACACTCCCAGGCACTCCACTGACACCTGGCACACCCCTGACACCCCAGGCACACCCCTGACATCCCAGATATCTCCTGACACTCCCTGGTACACCCGACACCCATACAGCCTCACACTGCTACACACACCCCCACACACTCCTGCACACCCCAGACACCCATGCACACCTCTGACACCCCACACCTCTGACATCCCAGGCACACCTCCTGACCCAGGCACACCACTGACACTACCAGGCACACCTCTGACACTCCCAGATTCTCCTTGACGCTCCCAGACACTCTCTGACAGTCCCAGGCCACCTCTGACACCCCAGGTACACCCTGACACTCCCCAGGCACACCACACTGCCAGGTACACCTCTGACACCCCCAGGTCACACCTCCGACACCCCTGCACACACACCGGACACCCCAGGCACACCAGACACCCCAGGCACACCTCTACACCCCAGGCACACCCCAGACACTCCCAGGCACACCGCTGACACTCCAAGGCACACCTCTGACACTCCCAGGACACCTGACACCCCAGGTTCACCTCCGACACCCCAGGCACACTTCTCACACCCCAGGCACACCCTGACACCCCAGGCACACCTCTGATACTCGCAGGCACACCCTCTGACACCCCAGGCACTCACTGATATCCCTGCACACCTCTGACACCCCAGGTACACCTCTGGCACTCACAGGCACACCATGATATTTGCAGGTACACCTCGATACTCCCAGGAATACCTTTGACACTCCCAGGCACTCCACTCTCCGGATACACCTCTGACACTAGTGCACACCCCTGACACTCCCAGGCACACCTCTGACACTGGAGGACAACCCCAGACACCCCAGGCACACCCCTGACATCCCAGGCACACCCCCAGACACTCCCAGCACACATCTGACACCCTGCACACCTCTGACACTTGCACACCCCTGACACTCTCAGGAACACCTCCACACCGAAACCTCTGACACTCAGGCACACTTGATACTCACATACACCACTGACACTACACAGCATACCTCTGACACTTGACACTTGGTTTCATCTGACACTCCTGCCACACCTCTGACACTCTCCACTGCACAACACACTCCCTAGATACACCCTGATACTCCCAGGTACACCTCTGACACTCCCCAGGCACACCTCTGACACCCCAGGCACACCTACGATACCCCAGGCACACTCCGATAGTCCCAGGTACACATCCGACACTGTGCACACCTGACACCCCAGGCACTCCACTGACACCCCTGGCACACCCCTGACACTCCCCAGGCACACCTCTGACACTCCCCAGGTACACCCCAGACACTCCCAAAACACCCCTGACACTCCAGGCACACTCTGACACTCCCAGGCATTCCACTGACACCCCCTGGTACACCCCTGACAATCCCAAGCACACCACTGACACCCCAAGCACACACTGACACTCCCAGACACACCCCACACACTCCCAGTTACACCCCCGACACCCCAGAGATACACCCACGACACTTCCAGGTACACCTGACACTCCCCAGATACACCTCTGATACTCCCAGTTACACCTCTGACACTCTGCACACTTCCGATACCCCGGCACACCTCTGATAGTCCCAGGTATACCTCTGACACTTAGGCACACCCCAGACACTCCCATGTACACCCCTGACACTTCAGGCACACCCCTGACACTCCTAGGTACACCCCAGACACCCGTACACCCCCTGACACTCCCAGTCACACCCTGACACTTCCAGGTACACCCCTGACACTCCCAGATACACCTCTGATACTCCCCAGGCACACGTCTGACACTCCCAGGTACACATCCGATACTCCCAGGTACACCTGATAGTCCCAGGCATGCCCTCTGACACCCCAGGCACACCCCATAGTCCCAGGCACACCCTGACACTAGGAGCTCTCCAACACCACCTGGTTCAATTTCAAGACCCCAGTTAATCTCTAACACTCCCTGGTACACCTCTGACACTCCCCAGGCACACCTGACACTCCCCAGGTACACCTGGATACTCCCAGGTACACCCTGACACTCTCAGGCACACCTCTACACTCCCCTGGTTTTCCTCTGACACTTCCAGGCACACCCTGACACCCCAGGCACACCACTGACACCCCAGGTACACCTCTGATACTCCCCAGGTACCCTTTGACGCTCCCAGGCACCCCTCTGACACCTAGCACACCCTGACACCCAGCACACCTCTGACACCCCAGTCACACCACTGACACCCCTAGCATACCTGACACTCCCCAGGCACCTCTGACACCTAGTCACACCTCCCACACCCCAGCCACACCTGACACTCCCAATGCACACCCCTGACACTCCCAGATACACCTCTGATAATTCTATGCACACCTCTGACACTCCCCAGGTACACCCTGACACCCCAGGTACACTCCACATACTCTCCCAGCCACCTCCTGATAGTCCCAGGTGCCACATCCGACACCCCAGGTACACCACTGACACCCCAGGTACACCCTCTGATACCCCAGGTACTCTTGACGCTCCCAGGTACCTCTGACACCCCAGGTACACCTCTGACACCCCAGGCACACCTCTGACACTCCCCAGCCACACCACTGACACTCCCAGGCACAGCATACCCTGATACCCCAAGTGCAACCTCTGACACTCCAGTTACACCTCCGACCCCCAGTCACACCCCTGACACTCCCATGCACAACTCCCTGACACCCAGATACACTCTGATACCCCAGGCACACCCTGACACCCCAGGCACACCTCTGACACTCCCAGGTATTCCACTGACACTCCCTGGTACACACCTGACAACCTGTACACCACTGACATTCTACACACCACTGACACTCCCAGATACACCCACACTCCCAGTTACACCCCTGACACTCCCAGATACACCCCTGACACTTCCAGGTACACACCTGACACTCCCCAGGTACACCTGACACTCCCAGATACACCTGATAATTCCCAGTCACACCTCTGACACTCCAAGGTACCTCCCATAATCCCCAGGTACACACCCTGATATTCCCGCATGCCTCTGACACCCCAAGCATACCCTGACACCCCAGGCACACCCCAGACATCCCCATGCACACCCCTGACACCCCAGGCACACCCTGACACCCTCAGGCACACCCCAGACACCTGTTACACCCCTGACACTCCCTTACACCCTGACACTCCAGGCACACCCCTGACACTCCCAGATACACCTCTGATACCCCAGATGCACGTCTGACACAATTTGCAAGTACACATCCTATACCCCCAGGCACACCTCCGATAGTCCCAGGTATACCTCTGACACTCCCAGGCACACCTCCCATAGTCCCAGGTACAACTCCTCTGACAATCCCCCAGGTACTCCTTTAACACTACCTGGTTCAACTCTGACACCCCAGGCACATCCTCCACTCTTACCTCTGACACCCCAGGCACACCTGACACCCAGGCACACCTCCAGACACCCCAGGCACACCCCCACACTCCCCAGGCACACCCTTACACCCTGCCTTCTCTGACACTAAGCACACCTCTGACACCCCAGGCACACCCACCACACACTCCCCAAGGCACCACCTGATACCCCAGGTACCCCTGACGCCCCAGGCACTCTCAGGCCCCAGGCACACCACACACACCCAGGCACACCCTCTGACACCGCACACCAGCACACTTCTGGACACCCCAGCACACCTCTGACACTCCCAGGTACACCCTCTGAAACCCAGGTACCACCTCCGACACCCAGGCACACTCCGACACTCCCCAGGTACAACACACCCCAGATACACCCCTGATAATTCCTGGCACACCCCACACCCCGGGCCACTGACATCCCAGGTACATGATACTCCTGCACACCTCCCATAGTCCCAGGCACACATCCGACACTCCCAGGCACACCTGATGGCCCCAGGACCCACCAGATAACCCCTGCACCCCTGACACTCCCCAGGTACACCTCTGACACCCCAGGTACACCCTGACACTCCCAACACAATTCCACTGACACCCCCAGGCACACCACTGACACTCTGCAAGCACCACTGACACTTACATACCCAGACACCCCAGTACACGATACACCCTGACATCAGGCACACCACACTCCAGATACACCTCATCTGCAATTCTGTCTCCTGACACTCAAGCACACACCTCCGATAATCCCCAGGTACACCTCCATAGTCCCAGGCATACCTGACACCCATGCACACCCCCAGACACCCCCACACCCCTGACAATCTAAGGCCCCTGACACTCCTAGCACACCCTAGACACTTACACCCCTGACACTTCCCCAGCTACACCCCTGACACTTCCAGGCACACCCCTGACACTCCAACAGACACACCTCTGATAATTCTGACACCCTCATGCACACATCCGATACCCCAGGCACCTGATAGTCCCAGTATTCTACAATCCCAAAGCACACCTCCCACAGTCCCAGGCAATCCCTGACACTCCCAGGCACCTCTCAACACTACCTGGTTCACCCCCTGACACTCCCATGCACACCCCAACACTCCCTGGCACACCTCTACACCCCCAGGACACACATCAAGACACCCCAGGCACACCACCTACACTCCCATGCACACAACTCCGATACTACCAACACCTCTGACACACCTCAGGCACACCCCACACTCTTTCCTCTGACACTCCAGGCACACCCCTGACACTCCCCAGCACACCACTCACACTCCCAGGTACACCTCTGATACGCCCAGGCACTCCCTTGACGCTCCCAGGCACCCCTGACACCCCAGGCACACCTGACACTCCCCAGGCACACTGACACTCCCAGGCACACCAAGCTGACACTGTTAGGTACACCTCTGACACTGCCAGGTACACCCCCACACTCCCAGGTAGCAACATGCACTGAACGAAGTACACGAT
>NW_024734491.1:0-60569 GCF_018991925.1 Homarus americanus | reverse complement strand
TCGGTATTAGCGCTTCGTTTCGGTTACGTATTGCTAAGCGGTGCCGCCACTCATTCTTATTGCCCCCTGCCGCTATTTATCGCCTGTAAGGCAATTGCCGCCACACATTCTTATCCCTGCCCCGGTTTCGCCCGTAAGGCGTTGCTGCCACTCATTCTTATTGCCCCCCTGCCGCCATTAATCGCCCGTAAGGCGAATGCCGCCACTCATTCTTATCGCCCCCTACCACCGTTAATCACCTGTAAGGCGATTGCCGCTACTCATTCTTATCGCCCCCCTGCCGCCGTAAATCGCCAGTAAGGCGATAGCCACCACTCATTCTTATTGCCCCCTGCCGCCGTTAATCACCCATAAGGCGATAGCCACCACTCATTCTTATTGTCCTCCTGCCGTCGTTAATCGCCCGTAAGGCGATTGCCTCATTCTTATTGCCCTCTGCCGCAGTTAATCGCCCGTAAGGCGATTGCCGCCACTCATTCTTATCGCCCTAGCCGCTGTTGTCGCCTGTAAGGCGGTGCGCCACCATTCTTATCGTCCCCCTACCGCCGTTAATCGCCCGTAAGGCGAGCCGCCACTCATTCTTATTGCCCCCCTGCCGCCGTTAATCGCCCGTAAGGCTATTGCCGCCACTCATTCTTATCGCCCCTGCCGCCATTAATCGCCCATAAGGCGGTGCCCCCACTCATTCTTATTGGCCCTTTTCCGCCATTAATCACCCGTAAAGGCAATTGCGCCACTCATTCTTATTCCCTTCACGCCGTTAATCACCGTAAGGCGATTGCCGCCACTCATTCTTATCGCCCTGCATGGTTAATCTCCCGTATGGCGATTGCCACCACTCAATCTTATTGCCTCCCTGCCGCAGTTATTGCCGTCAAAGGCGATTGCCGCCACTCATTCTTATTGCCCCCCTGCCGCCGTTATTCGCCGTAATGCGGTTGCCGCCCCTCATTCTTATTGCCCCCGTGCCTGTTAATCGCCCGTGAGCAATTGCCGCCACTCATTCTTATTGCCCCCTGCCGCTGTTAATCACCATAAGGCGATAGCCACCACTCATTCTCATTGCCCCCTGCCGCCGTTAATCGCCTGTAAGGCTATTGCACGCCACTCATTCTTATTGCCCCTCTGCGCCGTTAATGCCTGTAAGCGATGCTGCCACTCATTCTTATTGCCCTCTGCCGTCGTTAATCGCCCGTAAGGCGATGCCGCCACTCATTCTTATTGCCCCCTGCCGCCGTTAATCCGCCCGTAAGGCGATTTGCGCACTCATTCTTATTGCCCTGTGCCGCCGTTAATCGCCCGTAAGGCGATTGCCGCCACTCATTCTAATTGCCCCCTGCCGCCGTTAATCGCCATAAGGCGATTGCTGCCACCATTCTTATGCTCTCCTACCGCCATTAATCGCCCGTAAGGCGATTGCCACCACTCATTCTTATTGCCCCTCTGCCGCCGAATCCGCCCGTGGTGATTGCCGCCACTCATTCTATCGCCCCCAGCCTGTTAATCGCCTGTAGAGGCGTTGCCGCCACTCATTCTTATCGCCCTCTGCGCAGTAATCTCCGTAACGTTGCCACCACTCAATCTTATTGCCTCCCTGCCACCGTTAATCGCCCGTAAGGCGATTGCCGCCACTCATTCTTATTGCCCCCTGCCGCCGTTAATCGCCCGTAAAGCGATTGACGCCACTCTATTGCCCCTGCCGCCGTTAATCGCCCGTAAAGCGATTGCCGCCACTCATTCTTATTGCCCTCATGCCTGTTAATCGCCCGTAAAGCCATTGCCGCCACTCATTCTTATTGCCCCCTGCCGCCGTTAATCGCCGTAAGCGTTGCTGCCACTCATTCTTATTGCCCTCCTGCCGTCGTTAATCGCCCAAGGCGATTGCTGCATAACTCCTTTACCCTGCCGCGTTAATTGCCCATAAGGCAATTGCTGCCACTCATTCTTATTGCCTTCCTGCAGACATTAATCGCCCGTGGGTGATTGCCGCCACTCATTCCTATCTTCCCTCCGCCGCCTGTTCGCCCGTGGCGTTGCGCCACTCATTCTTATTGCCGCCTGCCGCCGTTAATCGCCAGTAAGGCGATAGCCACCACTCATTCTTATTGCCCCCTGCCGGGTTAATCACCCGTAAGGCGATTGCCACCACTCATTCTTAGCCCCCTCTGCCGCTATCGTCGCCATAAGGCAATTGCTGCCACTCATTCTCATAGCCCCCTGCTGACGTTAATCGACCGTAAGCGATAGCCACCACTCATTCTTATTGCCCCCTGCCGCCGTTAATCACCCGTGAGCATTGCCACCACTCATTCTTATTGCCCCTCTGCCGACATTAATCGCCCGCAAAAGGTGCCGCCACTCATTCTCATTGCCCCCCTGCCGTTAATCGACCGTAAGGCTATTGCCGCCGCTCATTCTCATGCCCCCCTGCCGCGTTAATCACCGTAAGGCGTGCTGCCACTCATTCTTACTGCACCCCTGCCGCCGTTAATCGCCGTAAAGGCTATTGCCGCCACTCATTCTTATCACCCCCCTGCCGCCGTTAATCGCCCGCAAAGCGATGCCGCCACTCATTTTGTGCCCCTCTGCCGCCGTTAATCGCCCGTTGAG
The DNA here is from genome assembly GCF_018991925.1 of Homarus americanus. NCBI lineage: Eukaryota > Metazoa > Arthropoda > Malacostraca > Decapoda > Nephropidae > Homarus > Homarus americanus. Next base: position 57,959 of record NW_024734491.1, on the reverse strand, counting down.
CGGTGCCGCACTCATTCTTATCGCCCCCTGCCGCGTTAATCGGCCGTGAAAGCGATTGCCGCCACTCCTCTTATCGCCCCCCTTCCGCCATTATCGCCCGTATAGCGCGTTGTCGCCACTCACTCTCTTATCGCCCCTGCCGTCGTTAATCGCCCATAAGGTGATTGCCGCCACTCTTTCTTTCGCCCCCTTGCCGCCGTTAATCGCCCAAAGCGATTGCCGCCCTCATTCTTATTGCCCCTGCCATCGTTAATCGCCCGTAAGGTGATTCCCTACTCATTCTTATTGCCCCCTGCCGCCGTTATCGCCCGTAAAACGTTGCTCCCTCATTCTTATTGCTCCTCCTGCCGCCGTTAATCGCCAGTAAGGCGATTGCAGCCACTCATTATTATCGCCCTTCTGCGCCGTTAATTGCCGTAAGGCAATGCCCCCCACTCGTTCATATCGCCCCCATGCCCTTGTTAATCGCCGTAAGGCGATTGCCACTACTCATTCTTATTGCCCTCTGCCTGGTGTCGCCCGTAAGGCGATTGCTGCCACTCTTTCTTATCGCCCCCTTACCGCCGTGTCACCCGCCCAAGGCGGTACCACTCATTCTTATTGCCCCCTGCCGCCGTTATTCGCCCGTAAAGGCGATTGCCGCCACTCATTCTTATCGCCCCCAGCCGCTGTTATCGCCCGTAAAGGCGATTGCCGCCACTCATTGTTATTGCCCCCTGCGCCTTTAATCGCCGTAAAGGCGTTGCCGCCACTCTTCCTTGCCCCCCTGCGCCGTTATCGCCCGTAAGGCGTGCGCCACTCATTCTTATCGCCCCCTGCCGCCATTAATCGCCCGTAATACGTTGCCGCCACTCATTCTTATTCCCCCTGACGCCGTTAATTGCCGTAAGGCGTTGCCGCCACTCATTCTTATCGCCCTCTGCCGCCGTTAATCTCCGTAAGGCGATTGCCACCACTCATTCTTGCCTCCCTGCCACCGTTTCGCCCGTAAAGCGATTGCCGCCACTTCCTTTCCTGCCGCCGTGTCGCCCGTAAAGCGTTTGCTCCACTCATTCTTATTGCCCCCTACCGCCGTTAATCGCCCATAAAGCGATGACCGCCACTCATTCTTATTCCCCCTGACGCCGTTAATTCCCGTAAGGCGTTGCCGCCACTCATTCTTATCGCCCTCTGCGCCGTTAATCTCCCGTAAGGCGATTGCCACCTCATTCTTATTGCCTCCCTGCCACCGTTAATCGCCCGAAACGGTGCCGCAACTCATTCTTATTGCCTTCCTACGCCATTAATCGCCCGTAGGCGTTGCCGCCACTCATTCTTATCGCCCCTATCGCCGTTAATCGCCTGTAAGGCAGTTGCCGCTACTCATTTATCGTCCCCTGCCGCCGTTAATCATGCAAAACGTGCTGCCACTCACTCTTATCGCCCCCTGCCACCGTTTATCGTCCATAAGGTGATTGCCGCCACTCATTCTTATCGTCCCCTGCCGCCGTTAATCGCCCGTAAGACGTGCCGCCACTCATTCTTATTGTCCCCTGCCGCCGTTTCGCCCGTACGGTGCCACCACTCATTCTTGCCCCCTGCCGTTGTTAATTGCCGTAAGGCATTGAACCGCTCATTCTTATTGCCTTCCTGCCGCCGTTTCGTCGAATGGCGTTGCGCCCACTCACTCTTATCGCCCCCCTGCCGTCGTTATCGCCCATAAAGATTGCTGCCACCCTTTCTTATCGCCCCCTGCCGCGTTAATTGCCCGTAAGGCGATTGCCGCCACTTATTCTTATTGCCCCTCTGCCCCCGTTTATCGCCAATAAGGTGATTGCCGCCACTCATTCTATTGCCCCCCCCGCACCGTGAATCGCCGTGAAGGCAGTGCCGCCACTCATTCTATGCCCCCCTGCGCGTCGTTAATCGCCCAAGGCGTTGCCCACTCATTCTTATCGCCCCCTGCCGCCGTTAATTGCCCGCAAGGCGGTGCTGCCACTATTCTTATTGCCTTTGCCGCCATTAATCGCCCGTAAGGCGATGCCGCCACTCATTCTTATCGCCGCCTACTGCCGTTAATCGCCTGTGGCGTTGCCGCCTATTCTTATCGCCCCTGCGCCGTTATCGCGTAAAGGAGATTGCCGCCACTCATTCATATTGCCCCCTGCTGCCGTTAATCGGCCGTAAGGCGATGCTGCCACTCACTCTTATCGCCCCCTGCCACCGTTTATCGCCGTAAGGCGTTGCCGCACTCATTCTTATCGCCCCCTGCCGCCGTTAATCGCCCACTAAGGCGATTGCCCCCACTCATTCTCATTGCCCCCCTGCGCCGTTAATCACCCAAAGGCGATTGCTGCCACTCATTCTTATCGCCTCCGCCGCTGTTAATTGCCCGCCAAAGGCGATGAAGCCGCTTCATTCTTATTGCCTTCCTACCGCCATTAATCGTCCGTATGGCGTTGCGCCACTCACTCTTATCGCCCCCCGCCCGCCGTTAATCGCCCGTGAGCGTTGCCGCCACTCACTCTTGCCCCTTCCGTCGTTAATCGCCCGCCAGAAGTGCTGCCACCCTTTCTTATCGCCTCGCCGTTAATTGCCCGTAAAGCGTGCCGCCACTCATTCTTATTGCCTTTGCCGTTTATCGCCAGTAAGGTGATTGCCGCCACTCATTCCTATTGCCCCCCGCCGTGAATCGCCCGTAAGGCAATTGCGCCACTCATTCTTAATGCCTGCCGTCGTTAATCGCCGCAAGGCGATGCTGCCACTCATTCTTATCGCCCCTGCCGCCGTTAATTGCCCGTAAGGCAATTGCTGCCACTCATTCTTATTGCCTTCCTGCCGCCATTAATCGCCCGTAAGGCGATTGCCGCCACTCATTCTTATCGCCCCCTACTGCCTTTATCGCCTGTAAGGGGAATTGCCGCTACTCATTCTTATCGCCCCCTGCCGCCGTTATCGCCCGTAAGGGTGCCGCCACTCATTCATATTGCTCCCCTGCGCATTAATCGGCCGTAAGGCATTGCTGCCACTCATTCTTATCGCCCCCTGCACGTTAATCGCCCGTGAGCGTTGCCGCCACTCATTCTTATTGCCCCCCTGCCGCCGTTAATCGCCCGTAAGGCGATTGCCGCCACTCATTCTTATTGCCCTCTGCCGCCGTTTATCGCCAATAAGGTGATTGCCGCCACTCATTCTTTGCCCCCCCGCCGTGAATCGCCCGTGAGCGATGCCGCCACTCATTCTTATTGCCCCCTGCCGTCGTTAATCGCCCTTAAGGCGATTGCTGCCACTCATTCTTATCGCCCCCTGCCGCCGTTAATTGCCCGTAAGGCATTGCTACCCACTCATTCTTATTGCCTTCCTGCCGCCGTTTCGCGCCCGTAAGGCGATTGCCGCCACTCATTCTTATCGCCCCTACCGCCGTTAATCGCCTGTAAGGCGTTGCCGCTCTCATTCTTATCGCCCCCTGCGCCGTTAATCGCCCGTAAGGAGATTGCCGCCACTCATTCATATTGCCCCCTGCTGCCGTTAATCGGCCGTAAGGCGAGTGCTGCCACTCACTCTTATCGCCCCCTGCCACCGTTTATCGCCCGTGAGGTTGCCGCCACTCATTCATTGCCCCTGCGCTTTTATTGCCGTAAGGCGATTCCGCCACTCATTCTTATTGCCCCCTGCCGCCGTTAATCGCCAGTAAAGGCGATGCCACCACTCATTCTTATTGCCCCCCTGCGCGTTAATCACCGTGAGCGATTGCCTCCACTCATTCTTATTGCCCCCCTGCCGCCGTTAATCGACCGTAAGGCTATTGCCGCCACTCATTCTTAATGCCCCCTGCCGTCGTTAATCGCCCTTAAGGCGTTGCTGCCATTCATTCTTATCGCCCCCTGCCGCCGTTAATTGCCCGCCAAGGCGATTGCTGCCACTCATTCTTATTGCCTTCCTGCCGCCATTAATCGCCAGTAAGGCGATAGCCACCACTCATTCTTATTGCCCCCACTGCCGTTAATCACCCGTGAGCGATTGCTGCCACTCATTCTTATTGCACCCTGCCGCCATTAATCGCCCGTAAGGTGCCTCCTCATTCATATTGCCCCCCTGCTGCGTTAATGGCCGTAAGCGTGCTGCCACTCATTCTTATCGCCCCCTGCCACCGTTTATCGCCCGTAAGAGTACGCCACTCATTCTTATTGCCCCCCGCCGCCTTTATTCGCCCGTAAGGCGATACCGCCACTCATTCTTAGCCCCCCTGCGCCGTTAATCGCCAGTAAGGCGATAGCCACCACTCATTCTTATTGCTCCCCTGCCGCCGTTAATCACCCATAAGGCGATTGCCACCACTCATTCTCATTTCCCCCTGCGCGTTAATTGCCCGTAAGACTGTTGCGCCCACTCATTCTTATTGCCCCCTGCCGCCGTTAATCGCCCGTAAGCGTTACGCCACTCATTTTATTGCCCCCTGCTGCCGTTATCGCCGTAAGGCGGTGCCGCCACTCATTCTTATTGCTCTCCTGCCGCCGTTAATCGCCCGAAGGCGATTGCCGCCACTCATTCTTATTGCCCCCCTGCGCCGTTAATCGCCCGCAAGGCGTTGCCTGCCACTCATTCTTATTGCCCCTGCCGCCATGTCGCCGTAAGGCGATTGCGCCACTCATTCTTATCGCGCCCCTGCGCCGTTAATCGCCCGTAAGGCGTGCACCACTCATTCTTATGCCCCCTGCCGCCAATGCTCGCCAAAGGCGATTGCCGCCACTCATTCTTATTGCCCTTCCGCCGTTAATCGCCAGTAAGGCGATTGCCGACTCATTCTTATTGCCCCCTGCCGCCGTTAATCGCCCATAAGGCGATAGCCACCACTCATTCTCATTGCCCCCCTGCCGCCGTTATCGCCGGTGAGGCGATAGCCGCCACTCATTCTTATTGCTCCCCTGCGCTGTTAATCGCCCGTAAGGCGATTGCCGCCACTCATTCTCATTGCCCCCTGCCGCCGTTATCGCCGTAAGGTGATTGCCGCGCCATTCTTATCGCCCCCTGCGCTGTTAATCACCGAGCGTTGCGCCACTCATTCTTATCGCCCCCTCGCGGTTAATCTCCCGTCAGGCGATTGCCTGCTCATTCTTATTGCCTCCCCTGCCGCCGTTAATCGCCCGTAAAGGCGTTGCGCCACTCATTCTTATTGCCTGCCGGTAATCGCCCGTAAGCGGTGGCGCCACTCATTTTATTGCCCCCTGCGCCGTTAATCGCCCGTAAGCGGTGGCGCCACTCATCTTATTGCCCCCTGCGCCGTTAATAACCCGTATTGCACGCCCTCATTCTTATTGCCTTCCTGCGCCGTTATCGCCCGCAAAGGCGATGCCGCCACTCATTCTTATCGCCCCTCTGCCGCCGTTAATCGCCTGTAAAGGTGATACCCACTCATTCTTATTGCCTTCCCTGCGCCATTAATCGCCCGTAAGAGATTGCCGTCACTCATTCATATTGCCCCCCTGCTGCCGTTAATACGTAAGGCGTGCTGCCACTCACTCTTATCGCCCCCTGCCACGGTTTGTCGGCCGTAAGGCGATTGCCGCCACTCATTCTTATTGCCCCCTGCCGCCGTTAATCCCCGTGACGGAGTTGCGCCATTAATTCTTATTGCCCCCTTGCCGTTACTCCGCCCGCAAAGGCTATTGCCACCACTCATTCTTATCCTTCCCCTGCGTTATCGTATTCTGCCGCCGTTTGTTGCCGTAAAGCGTTGCACGCCACTCATTCTATGCCCCCCCCCCGCCGTTAATCGCCCGCCAGGCTATTGCCACCACTCATTCTTATTGCCCCCTGCGCAGGTCGTCGCCGTGAGCGATTGGCGCCACTCATTCTATTGCCCCCCCCGCCGCCTTTATTCGCCGGTAAGGCGTTGCCGCCACTCATTCTTATTGCCTGCGCGTTAATCGGCGTGCGCGATTTCTGCAACTCACTCTTATCGCCCCCTGCGTTAATCGCCCGTTGCGGCGTTGCCGCATTAATTCTTATTGCCCCAGCCGCCGTTAATCGCCCGTAAGGCTATTGCCGCCACTCATTCTTATTGCCCCCTTGCCTTCCGTTAATCGCCTGTAAGACATTGCTGCCACTCATTCTTATTGCCCCTCTGCCGTCGTTAATCGCCCGTAAAGGGTACGCCACTCATTCTTATTGCCCCCCCTGCAGCCGTTAATCGCCCGTAAGGCGTTGCCGCCCTCATTCTTATTGCCCTCTGCCGCCGTTAATCGCCCGTAAGGCGATTGCCGCACTCATTCTTATTGCCCCCCTGCGTTAATCTCGCCCGTAAGGCGTTGCCGCCACTCATTCTTATTGCTCTCCTGCCGCCGTTAATCGCCAGTAAGGCGATAGCCACCACTCATTCTTATGCTCCTGTAAATCACCGCCAAGGCGATAGCCACCACTCATTCTCATTGCCCCCCTGCATGTTAATCGCCCGTAAGGCTATTGCCGCCACTCATTCTTATTGCCCCCCCTGCCGTTAATCGCCTGTAAGACGGTGCCACTCATTCTTATTGCCCCTCTGCCGTCGTTGTGTCGCCCGTGGCGTTACGCCACTCATCTTATTGCCCCCCCTGCCGCGTTGTCGCCCGTAAGCGTTGCGCCCTCATCTTATTGCCCCCTGCCGCCGTTGTCGCCAGTAAGGCTATTGCACACTCATTCTTATCGCCCCTGCCGCCGTTAATCGCCCGTACGGGATTGCCGCCACTCATTCTTATTGCCCCCCCAGCCGCCGTTAATCGCCCGTAAGGCGATTGCCGCCACTCATATCGCCCCCTGCCTGTCTTAAATGCCCGGCGGGCGATTGCAGCCATATTCTTATTGCCTTCCTGCCGCCATTAATCGCGAATGGCGATTACGCCACTCATTCTATTGCCCTCCTGCTGCGTTAATCGCCCGTAAGCGTTGCGCCACTCATTCTTATGCCTCATGCCGCCGTTAATCGCCGTAAGAGCGATTGCCGCCACTCATTCTTATCGCCCTCTGCCGCCGTTAATCGCCCGCAAGGCAATTGCCACCACTCATTCTTATTGCCCCCTGCCGCCGTTAATCGCCCGTAGGCGTTGCCGCCACTCATTCTTATTGCCCCCCTGCCGCCGTTAATCCGCCAGTAAGGCGATTGCCGCCACTCATTCTTATTGCCCCCCTGCGCCGTTAATCGCCCGTACGGCGATTGCCGCCATCATTCTTATTGCCCCCAGCCGCCGTTAATCGCCCGTAAGGCGTTGCCGCCACTCATTCTTATCGCCCCCTGCCGCTGTTAATGCCGTAAGGCGATTCCAGCACTCATTCTTATTGCCTTCCTGCGCCGTTAATCGCCCGAATGGCGTTGCGCCACTCATTCTTATTGCCCTCCTGCCGCCGTTAATCGCCCGTAAAGGCGGTACGCCACTCATTCTTATTGCCTCATGCGCCGTTAATCGCCCGTAAGGCGTTGCACCCTCATTCTTATTGCCCCCTGCCGCCGTTAATCGCCCATAAGGCGATTGCCGCCACTCATTCCTATTGCCCCCCGCCGCCTTTATTCGCCCGTAAGGCGATTGCCGCCACTCATTCTTATTGCCACCCTGCCGCCGTTAATCGCCGTAAGGCGTTTCTGCAACTCACTCTTATCGCCCCTGCCGCCGTTAATCGCCTGTGCGGCGATTGCCGACTTAATTCTTATTGCCCCCCAGCCGCCGTTAATCGCCCGTAAGGCGATTGCCGCCACTCATTCTTATTGCCCCCCTGCCGCTGTTAAATGCCCGTAAGGCGATTGAAGCCGCTTATTCTTATGCCTTCCCTTGCCATTAATCGCCCGTAAGGCGATTGCCGCCACTCTTCTTAGCCCCTGCCGCCGTTAATCGCCCGTAAGGCGTTGCCGCCACTCATTCTTATTGCCCTCCTGCTGCCGTTAATCGCCCGTAAGGCGATTGCCGCCTCATTCTTCTCGCCTCTGCCGCCGTTAATCGCCCGCCAGGCGATTGCCGCCCTCATTCTTATCGCGCCTCTGCCGCCGTTAATCGCCCGTAAGGCGATTCCCACCACTCATTCTATTGCTCCCCGCCGCCGTTAATCGCCAGTAGGCGATAGCCACCACTCATTCTTATTGCTCCTGCGCTGTTAATCACCCATAAGGCGATAGCCACCACTCATTCTCATTGCCCCCCCTGCCGCCGTTAATCGCCCGTAAGGCTATTGCCGCCACTCATTCTTATTGCCCCCTGCCGCCGTTAATCGCCTGTAAAGACGGTGCTGCCACTCATTCTTATTGCCCCTCTGCCGTCGTTAATCGCCCGTAGGCGATGCCGCCACTCATTTTAATTGCCCCCTGCCGCCGTTAATCGCCAGTAAGGCGATAGCCACCACTCATTCTTATTCCCTGCGTGTTAATCACCCATAAGGCGATAGCCACCACTCATTCTCATTGCCCCCCTGCCGCCAGTTAATCGCCCGTAAGGTGATTGCCGCCACTCATTCTTATCGCCCCCCTGCCGCTGTTGTCGCCTGTAAGGCGATTGCCGCCACTCATTCTTATCGCCCCTCTGCCGCAGTTAATCTCCCGTAAGGCGATTGCCACCACTCAATCTTATTGCCTCCCTGCCACCGTTAATCGCCCCGCCAAGGCGGTGCCGCCACTCATTCTTATTGCCGCCGTTGTCGCCCGTAAGCGATTGACGTCACTCATCTATTGCCCTCTGCCGTTAATCGCCAATAAGGCGATGCCGCCACTCATTCTTATTGCCCCTCTGCCGCCGTTAATCGCCCGTAAGGCGATTGCCACCACTCATTCTTATCACCTGCCGCTGTTAATCACCCGTAATGCGATGCCGCCACTCATTCTTATTGCCCCCTGCTGGTTAATCGCCCGTGGGCTGTTACCGCCACTCATTCTTATTGCCGCTCCGCTTGTTGATCGCCCGTAAGGCGATTTCGCCACTCATTTTATTGCCCTCTGCCGCCGTTAATCGCCCGTAAGGCGATTGCCGCCACTCATTCTTATCGCCCTCTGCCGCCGTTAATTGCCCGTAAGGAGGTGATGCCACTCATTCTTATTGCCCCTCCTGCGCCATTAATCGCCCGTAAGGCGATTGCCACCACTCATTCTTATTGCCCCCTGCCGCCGTTATTCGCCCGTAAGGCGTTGCCGCCACTCATTCTTATTGCCCCCTGCCGCCGTTAATCGCCGTAAAGGCGATTGACGCCACTCATCTTGCCCCTGCCGCCGTTAATCGCCCATAAGGCAGTGCCGCCACTCATTCTTATTGCCCCCTGCCTTGGTTAATCGCCTGTAAGGCGATTGCGCCACTCATTCATTGCCCCCTCCATGTTAATCGCCCGCGATTGCCACCACTCATTCTTATTGCCCCTCGCGTTATCGCGGTGTCGCCGTAAGGTGGTGCCGCCACTCATTTTTATGCCCCCCTGCCGCCGTTGTCGCCCGTAAGGCGATTGCCGCCACTCATTATTATTGCCCCTTGCGCCGTTAATCGCCCGTAAGGCGTTGCCGCCACTCATTCTTATTGCTTCTGCCGTTGATCGCCCGTGAGCGATTGCCGCCTCATTCTTATCGCCCCCCTACCGCCGTTAATCGCCCACGTAAGGCGATGCCCTACTCATGTATTGCCCTCTGCGCAGCGTATTGATCGCCCGTGGCGTTGCCGCCACTTTCATTCTTGATTGCTTCCCCTGCGCGCTGATCGTACAGGCGTTGCCGCCACTCATTCTTGTGCCCCTGCCGTCGTTAATCGCCAGTAAGGCTATTTGCCGCCACTCATTCTTATCGCCCCTGCCGCCGTTAATCACCCGTAAGGCGATTCCACCACTCATTCTTATTGCTCCCCGGCCGCCGTTAATCGCCAGTAAGGCGATAGCCACCACTCATTCTTATTGCTCCCTGCCGCTGTTAATCACCCGTAAGGCGATAGCCACCACTCATTCTCATTGCCCTGCGCCGTTAATCGCCGTAGGCTATTGCCGCCACTCATTCTTATTGCCCCTGCGCCGTTAATCGCCTGTAAGGCGATGCTGCCACTCATTCTTATTGCCCCTCTGCCGTCGTTAATCGCCCGTAGGGCGGTTGCCGCCACTCATTTTTATTGCCCTGCCGTTAATCGCCAGTAAGGCGATAGCCACCCTCATTCTTATTGCTCCCTGCCGCTGTTAATCACCCATAAGGCGATAGCCACCACTCATTCTCATTGCCCCCCTGCCGCCGTTAATCGCCCGTAAGGTGATTGCCGCCACTCATTCTTATTGCCCCCAGCCGCTGTTAATCGCCGCAGAGGCGTTGCCGCCACTCATTCTTATCGCCCCTCTGCGCAGTTAATCTCCCGTGGGCGATGCCACCACTCATTCTTATTGCCTCCCTGCACCGTTAAATCGCGCAGGCGTTGCCGCCACTCATTCTTATTGCCCCCTGCCGCCGTTAATCGCCCGTAAGCAGTCGGCGTCACTCATTCTATTGCCACTCTGCCGCCGTTAATCGCAAATAGGCGATTGCTTACTCTCATTCTTATGTTTTACCTGCGCCGTTAATCGCCCCATAAGGCGATTCCGCCACTCATTCTTATGCCCCCTGCCGCTGTTAATCACCCGCAATGCGATGCCACCACTCATTCTCATTGCCCCCCTGCCGCCGTTGTCGCCCGTAAGGCTATTACCGCCACTCATTCTTATTGTTCCTGCCGCCGTTGTCGCCGTAAGGATTTGCGCCACTCATTTTTATTGTCTCCTGCCGCCGTTGTCGCCCCATAAGGCGATTGCCGCCACTCATTCTTATCGCCCTCACCGCCGTTAATCGCCCGTAAGGGTGATGCCACTCATTCTTATTGCCTTCCCGCCATTAATCGCCCGTGGGCGATTCCCACCACTCATTCTTATTGCCCCCTACCGCCGTTATTCGCCCGTAAGCGGGTTGCCGCCACTCATTCTTATTGCCCCCTGCCACCGTGTCGCCCGTAAGGCGATTCGGCGACACTCATTCTTATTGCCCCCTGCCGTTAATCGCCCGTAAGGCAATTGCCGCCACTCATTGTTATTGCCCCCCTGCCGCCGTTAGCCCGTAAGGCGATTGCCGCCACTCATTCTTATCACCCCCTGCCGCCGTTAATCGCCCCATAAGGCGATGCCACCACTCATTCTTATTGCCCTCTGCCGCCGTATCGCCCGTAGGTGAATGCCAGTGGCGTTGCCGCCACTCATTTTATTGCCCCTGCCGCCGTTAATCGCCCGTGAGGCGATTGCCGCCACTCATTATTATTGCCCCTCTGCTGCGGTTAAATCGCCCGTAAGGCGATGCCACCACTCATTCTTGTGCCCCTGCCGCCGTTGATCGCCCGTAGGCGATTGCCGCCACTCATTCTTATCGCCCCGTTAATCGCCCATAAGGCGGTGCCACCCTCATTCTTATTGCCTCTGCCGCCGTAATCGCCCGTGAGCGTTGCCGCCACTCATTCTTATTGCCCCCTGCCGCGCTAATCGCCCGCCAAGGCGATTGCCGCCACTCATTCTTATTGCCCCTGCCGTTAATCGCCAGTAAGGCTATTGCCGCCACTCATTCTTATCGCCCCCTGCCGCTGTTAATCGCCCATAAGGCGATAGCCACCACTCATTCTCATTGCCCCCTGCCGCCGTTAATCGCCAGTAAGGCGATAGCCACCACTCATTCTTATTGCTCCCCTGCCGCTGTTAATCACCCATAAAGCGATAGTACCACTCATTCTCATTTGCCCCCGCTAATGGTTGTCGCCGTAGGTGATTGCCGCCACTCATTCTTATTGCCCCTCTGCCCGTTAATCTCCGTAAGGCGTTGCCACCACTCATTCTTATTGCCTCCCTGCCGTTAATGCCCATAGCAAAAGATTGCCGCCACTCATTCTTATTGCCCCCTCCTGCGTAATCGCCGTTAAGGCGATTGGCCACTCATTCTTATTGCCTCCTGCCGCCGTTAATGGCCCGTAAGCGATTGACGCCACTCGATATGTGCCCCCTGCCGCCGTTAATCGTCCATAAGGCAATTGACGCCACACTCATTCTATTGCCCCCGCCGCCTTTATTCGCCCGTAAGGCGATGCCGCCACTCATTCTTATTGCCGCCCCTGCCGTTAATGGGCCGTGGGCGATTTCTGCAACTCACTCTTATCGCCCCTGCCGCCGTTAATCGCCGATCCGGCGATTGCCGCCATTAATTCTTATTGCCCCAGCCGCCGTTAATCGCCCGTATGGCGATGCCACCACTCATTCTTATCGCCCTGCCGCTGTTAAATGCCCGTAAAGGCGTTGAGCTGCTTATTCTTATTGCCTTCCCTTGCCATTAATCGCCGAATGGCGATTGCCGCACTCATTCTTCATCGCCCCTCATGCCGCCGTTATCGCCCATAAGGCGATTGCCGCCACTCATTCTTATCGCACCCCTCTGCGCGTTGATCACCCATAGGCGATTCCTACCACCATTCTTATTGTCGCCGCCGTTGATAGCCGGTAAGTGATAGCCACACTCATTCTTGTTGCTCCCCTGCCGCTGTTAATCGCCCATGGCGGCGCATCAATTCTCATTTGCTGCCCTGGTTAATGCCCGTGGGCTGTTGAGCCACTCAATTTATTGCCCCTGCCAGGTTAATGCGCCGTAGGCGGTTGCCGCCTCATTCTTATTGCCCCTCTCTTAGATGGATTATGGCCGGCTAGATATGCACCACTCATTCTGATTTACCTGCGCTGTTAATCACCATGAAGGCGATAGCCACCACCATTCTCATTGACCCCCTGCCGCCGTTATCGCCCGTAAGGTGACGCCACTCATTCTTATCGGCCCCAGCCGCTGTTAATCGCCTGTAAGGCGATTGCCGCCACTCATTCTTATCGCCCTCTGCCGCAGTTAATCTCCCGAGGAATGATTGCCACCACTCAATCTTATTGCCTCCCTGCCACCGTTAATCGCCCTAAGGCGATTGCCGCCACTCATTCTTTTGTGCCCCTGCGAGATTAATCGCCGTAAAGCGATTGACGCCACTCATTATTGCCCCTGCCGCCGTTAATCGCCGTAAAGCGATTGACGCCACTCGATTATTGCCCCCCTACCGTTAATCGCCCGTAGGCTATTGCCGCCACTCATTCTTTGTGCCCCCTTGCCGTTAATCGCCTGTAGGCGATTGCTGCCTCATTCTTAGCATTGCTTGTCGCAAATAAGTGCCGCTTCACTCATTCTTATCGCACCTCTGCCGCGTTAATCACCCGACAGGCGATTCCACCACTCATTCTTCCCCGGCCGCCGTTAATCGCCAGTAAGGCGATAGCCCCACTCAATCTTATTGCCTCCTGCCACCGTTAATCGCCCATGGGTGCCGCCACTCTTTGTCCCCTGCCCGCCGTTAATCGCGTAAAGCGATTGACGCCACTCATTCTTATTGCCCCTGCATCGTTAATGCGCCCGTAAAGCGATTGACGCCACTCATTCTTATTGCCCCGTAACGCTATTGCCACTCATTCTTATTGCACCCTGCCGCCGTTAATCGCCTGTAAGGCGATTGCTGCCACTCATTCTTATTGCCCTCTGCGCTTAGGTGATCGCCAAATAAAGCGTTGCCGCCACTCATTCTTATCGCACCTCTGCGCGTTAATCACCCTATAATTGATTCACCACTCATTCTTGTTATCCCCGGCCGCCGTTAATCGCCAGTAGGGCGATAGCCACCACTTTCTTCTATTTGCCCTGCGGTTGATCGCCCATAAGGTATTACCGTCACTCATTCTTATTGCCTATCCTGCCGCCGTTAATCGCCGTAAGGCGATTTCGCCACTCATTTTATTGTCTCCTGCCGCCGTTAATCGCCCTAAGGCGTTGCCGCCACTCATTCTTATCGCCCCTCTGCCTTGGTTGGTGCCCGTAGGCAGTGATGCCACTCATTCTTATTGCCTTCCGCGCCGTAATCGCCCGTAAGGAGGTGCACTCATTCATATTGCCCCTGCTGCCGTTAATCGGCCCGTGGGCGTGCTGCAACTCACTCTTATCGCCACCTGCCACCGTTTGTCGGCCGTAAGGAGATTACGCCACTCATTCTCACCTTGCCGCCATGATTAATTGTCGTCGCGGCGTTGCCGCCATGATTTATTGCCCCTGCCGCCGTTAATCGCCCGAAAGGGCGTTGCCGCCACTCATTCTTATCTCACCTCTTTCTGCCGTTAATCACACATAAGCGATTCCACCACTCATTCTTGGCCCTCTGCCGTTATTAGCCCGTAAGCAGGTTGCCGCCACTCATTCTTATTGCCCCTGCCACCGTTAATCGCCGTAGCGGTGGCGACACTCGTATTCCCTTTACTGCGCGTGTCGCCCGCCAAGGCAATTGCCGCCACTCATTGTGGATTGCCCCTGCCGCCGTTAATCGCCCGAAGGCGATTGGCCAGCAATCTTATTGGCTTCTTGCTTGCCCGTTAATCGCCCATACAGCGATTGCGCCTTCATTCTTATTGCCCCTGCCGCCGTTAATCGCCCGGTAAGGCGATTGCCTCACTCATTCTTATCGCCCCTACCGCCGTTAATCACCCTTAAAGCGATTGCCGCCACTCATTTCCTATTGCCCCTGGCACGTTAATCGCCGTAAGCGTTGCGCCACTCATTCTTATTGCCTCCTGCCGCACTAATCGCCGTGAGGCAATTGCGCCACTCATTCTTATTGCTCTCCTGCGTTAATGCGCCGTGGGCGATTGCATTCTTATCGCCCCCTACCGCCGTTAATCGCCCATAAGGCGGTTGCTTACCACTCATTCTTATTGCCCTCTGCGTAATGCGCGTGGTGATTGCGCCACTCATTCTTATCGCCCCCAGCCGCTGTTAATCACCCGTGGGCGTTTGCCGCCACTCATTCCTATTGCCCCCCGCCGCCTTTATTCCGCCCGTAAGGCGTTGCCGCCACTCATTCGTATTGCCTCCTGCTGCCGTTAATCGCCCGTAGGCGTTGCCGCACTCATCTTCTCGCCCTCATGCCGTTAATCGCCGTAAGGCGTTGCGCCACTCATTCTTATCGCCTCTCTGCCGCCGTTTATCGCCCATGAGCGATTGCCGCCAGTCATTCTTATCGCACCTCTGCGCCGTTAATCACCCATAAGGCGATTCCCACCACTCATTTCTTATTGTCCCCGGCGCGTTAATCGCCAGTAAGGCGATAGCCACCACTGTTCTAACCCCGCTGTTAATCACCCATAAGGCGATAGCCACCACTCATTCTCATTGCCCTGCCGATTGTAGCCCGTAGGGCTATTGCCGCCACTCATTCTTATTGCCCCTGCCGCCGTTATCGTGCTGTAAGACGATTGCTGCCACTCATTCTTATTGCCCTCTGCCGTCGTTAATCGCCCGTAAGGCGATTGCCGCCACTCATTGTTATTGCCCTCTGCCGCCTTAGATTGTCGCCCGTAAGGCGATTTGACGCCCTCTTATCTTCCCTACCGCCGTTAATCGCCCATAAGGCGATTGCCACCACTCATCTTATTGCCCTCTGCCGCCGTAATCGCCCGTGGGTGATTGCCGCCACTCATTCTTATCGCCCCCGGCGCTGTTAATAGCCTTTAAGGTTTCTTGCCACTCATTCTTGACCCCTTGCCTTGCCTTTGATTAGCCATAAGGCGATTGCCGCCACTCATTCTTATTGCCCCTGCCGCCAGTTAATCGCCAGTAAGGCTATTGCCGCCACTCATTCTTATCGCCACCCTGCGCTGTTAATCACCCATAAGGCGATAGACACCACTCATTCTCATTGCCCCTGCCTTAGATTAATCGCCAGTAAGGCGATAGCCACCACTCATTCTTATGTACTCCCCGCCGCTGTTAATCACCCATAAGGCGATAGACACCACTCATTCTCATTGCCCCCCTACCGCCGTTAATGCGCCGCCAAGGTGATTGCCGCCACTCATTCTTATCGCCCCCAGCCGCTGTTATCGCCTGTAGGCGGTGCATCACTCATTCTTATCGCCCCTCTGCGAGTTAATCTCCATGAAGCCGATTGCCACCACTCAATCTTATCTGCCCGCTGTTGATCACCCATAGGCGATAGACACCACTCATTCTCATTGCCCCCCCTACCGCCAGTAAATCCTTGCGTAAGGTGATTGCCGCCACTCATTCTTATCGCCCCAGCCGCTGTTAATCGCCTGTAAGGCAGTGCCTCATTCTTATCGCCCCTCTGCGCGTTAATCTCCCGTAGGCGTTGCCACCACTCAATCTTATTGCCTCCTGCCACGGGTGTCGCCGTAAGGCGTTGCCGCCACTCATTCTTATTGCCCCCCTGCCGCCGTTAATCGCCGTAAGCGTTGGCGCCACTCGTCTTATTGCCCCTGCCGCAGTTAATCGCCCTTGATTGGCCACTCATTCTTATTGCCTACCTGTTCAATCGCCCGTCAGGCAATTTCCCGCCACTCATTCTTTTTGCCTTCCTTGGATTGATCTCCGTAGGCGATTGCTGCCACTCATTTTTATTACTCCTGCGCCGATTGTTAATCCGCCAAAGGCGTTGCCTCCTCATTCTTATAGACCTGTTGCGTTAATTGCCGTAAGGCATTGATGCCACTCATTCTTATTGCCTTCCTGCGCGGTTAATGCCGCCTGCGGTGCCTAATTCTTATTGCCCCTGCCGTTAATCGCCCGTAAGGCGATTGCCGCCCTCTCTTATCGACCTCTGCGCCGTTAATCACCGTAAAGCGTTGTTGACACTCATTCTTATTTCCACCCTGCTGCCAATCGCCCGCAAGGCAATTGCCGCCACTCATTGTAATTGCCCCTGCCGCAGATTGTCGCCCGTGGGCGATTGCCGCCTCATCTTATGCCCCTCCCGCTATGGTTATATCGCCGTAAGTTGCATCACTCATTCTTATGGCCCCTGCCGCAGTTAATCGCCCGTGAGGCGATTGCTGCCAATCATTCTTATGGCCCCTGCCGCCGTTAATCGCCCGTGGCGATTGCACGCCTCATTCTTATAGCCCCTCTGCCTACATCGCCCGCAAGGCGATTGCTGCCACTCATTCTTATATTCCCGGCCGCCGTTAATCGCCGGTAAGACTATAGCCGCCACTCATTCTTATTCCCCCTCCAGCCTTAATTGCCGCCACTCATTTCCTATTGCCCCTGGCACCGTTAATCGCCCGTAAGGCGGTGCCGCCACTCATTCTTATTGCCCCTGCCGCCATTAATCGCCCGTGAATGATTGCCGCCACTCAATCTTATTGCGCTTCCTGCAGTAATAAGCCCCTTACGGGTTGCGCCTCATTCTTATTGCCTGCGGCCGATTGTAAGCCCCGTGGGTTGCCCCCACTCATTCTTATCCTTTCTGCCGCCGTGATCGTGCTTAATGCTTCCGCCACTCATTCCTATTGCTCCCCTGGCGTTAATCGCCGTAGCGTTGCGCCACTCATTCTTATTGCCCCTGCACGCATTAATCGCCGTAAGGCATTGCCGCCACTCATTCTTGTTGCTCCTGCCGCCGTTAATCGCCCGTGAAGCGTTGCGCCCACTCATTCTTATCGCCCCCTACTGCCGTTATGCCCATAAGGCGATTGCCACCACTATTATTGCTCTGCGCATATCGCCCGTGGTGATTTCGCCACTCATTCTTATCCTTTAGCCGCTGTTAATCGCCAGTAAGGCGATTGCGGCCACTCATTATTATGCGGCCCGTGCGCCATTAATCGCCAGTAAGGCGATTGCCGCCACTCATTCTTATTCCCCTGCGCCGTTAATGGCCCGTAAAGGCGTGCGCCACTATTCTTCTGCCCTCATGCCTGCGTTAATCGCCCGTAGGCGATTGCCGCCACTCATTCTTATCGCCCCTGACGCCGTTAATTGCCCGTAAGGCGATTACGCCACTCATTCTTATCGCCCTCTGCGCGTTGTCGCCCGCGATAACGTTGCCGCCACTCATTCTTATTGTGCCGCTGTTGATCACCCATGGGGTGATGGCCAGCTCATTCTCATTGCCCCTGCGCGTTAATCGCCCGTAAGGCTGTGCCGCCACTCATTCTTGTGCCTGCCGCCGTTAATGCCTGTAAGACGCTGCCTCACTCATTCTTATTGCCCCTCTGCCGAGTCGTTAATCGCCCGTGGGTGCCGCCCACATTCTTATTGCCCCTCTGCCGCCATGTTAATCGCCCGTAAGGTGATTGCCACCACTCATTCTAATTGCCCCTGCCGCCAGATTAATCGCCGTGAAGTGTTGCATACTCATTCTTATCTACTCCTGCGGATTAATCGCCCGTGGGCGATTGCCGCCACTCATTCTTATCGCCCCCTGTGCGGTTAATAGCCCCTTAAAGGGCGTTGCTGCCCACTCATTCTTATGGCCCCTGCGCCGTAATCGCCCGGTAAGGCGATTGCCACCACTCATTCTTATGGCCCCCCTGCCGCCGTTAATCTCCCGTAGGCGTTTCCCGCCACTTCATTCTTATTGCTGCCGCCGTTATCGCCCCGTAAGGCGTTGCCGCCGGCCTCCCTGCGCCGTTAATCGCCGTGTAGCGTTGCCGCCACTCATTCTTATTGTCCCCTGCGGATTGTCGCCGTGAGATTTGCATACTCATTCTTATGGCCCCTGGCGGTTAATCGCCGTAGGCGTTGCCGCCACTCATTCTTATTGCCCCTGCCGCCGTTAATCGCCCGTCAAGGCAATTGCGCCACTCATTCTTATTGCCTCCTGCCGCTGTTAATCGGCCGTAGGCGTTGCCGCCACTCATTCTTATCGCCTCCCTGCAGCGTTAATAAGCCCATGGCGTTGCCGCCACTCATTCTTATGGCCCCTGCGCCGTTATCGCCCGTAAAGCGTGCGCCCACTCATTCTTATGGCCTCCCCTGCATGGATTAATGCGCCCGTAAGGCGATTGCGCCCTCATTCACATGGCCCCCCTGCTGCCGTTAATAAGCCGTGGGCGTTGCGCCACTCATTCTTATTGCTCCCCTGCCGCGGATTATGTCCCCGTGGGCGATTGCCGCCCTTCATTCTTATCGCCTCCCTGCGTATTCGCCCGTGGGCGATTGCCGCCACTCATTCTTATCGCCCCCTGCCGTAGTTTTGTCGCCGCCAAGGCGATTGCCGCCACTTTCATTCTTATATTTCCCTGCGCGGTTAATCGCCCGTGGGCGATTGCGCCCTCATTCTTATGGCCTCCTGCGCCGTTAATCGCCCGTGGCGTGCGCCACTATTTCTTATGTCCCCTGCCGCCGTTAATCGCCCGTAAGGCGTTGCCGCCACTTCGTGCTTATGGCCTCCCGCCGCGGATTGATCATCCGTAGGCGTTGCGCCACTCATTCTTGGCCCCTGCGCAGGTCAATCGCCGTGAAGCGTTGCCGCCGCTCATTCTTATTCCCCTGCCGCCGTTAATCGCCCGCGGCTGTTCGCCGTATTGCCCCTGCGCCGTTAATCGGCCGTAAAGCGTTGCGCCACTCATTCTTATTGCCCCCTGCCGCCGTTAATCGCCGTTAAGGCGATTGCCGCCACTCATTCTTATCGCCCCTGCCGCCGTTATTCGCCCGTAAGGCGATTGCCGCCACTCATTCTTATAACCCGCCGTTATTAAGCCCGTAAGGCGATTGCCGCCACTCATTCTTATTGCCCCCCTGCCGCCGAATCGCCCGTAAGGCGTTGCCGCCACTTTCATTCTTATTGCTCCTCTGCCGCCGATCGCCGTGGGCGATTGCGCTACTCATTCTGTATTGCCCCTGCCGCCGTTAATCGCCCGTAGGGTTGCTGCCACTTCATTCTTATTGCCCCCTGCGCGTTTCGCGCCCGTGAGGCGTGCCGCTTCACTTCATTCTTATTTTTACTGCGCCGTTAATCGCCAGTAGGCGATTGCAGCCACTCATTTTATGGCCTCCTGCGGCTGTTTGCCCGTAAGGGTTGCGCCACTCATTCTTATGGCCCCTGCCGCCGTTAATGGCCCGTGGGCGATTGCCGCCACTTCATTCTTATGGCCTCCTGCCGGCGTTAGTAGCGCTTAAGGCGTTTCGCCGTCATTCTTGTCATGTCCCTGGCCCGTTATTGCCCGTGGGGCGATTGCCGCCACTCATTTGTATGGCCTCCCTGCCGCCGTTGATCGCCCGTAAGGCGGTTGCCGCCACTCATTCTTTCGCCTCCTGGCCGTTATCGCCCGTAAGGCGTTGCCGCCACTTCATTCTTATGTTCCCTGGCCGTTGTCGCCTGTAAGGCGATTGCCGCCACTCATTCTTATGGCCCCTGCGCCGTTAGTCTCTCGTAAGGCGATTTCGTCACTATTCTTTTATGCCTCCCTGCGCGTTTTAGCCCGTTAGGCGATTGCCGCCACTCATTCTTATAGGCCCCTGCATGATTGTCTGTAAGGGGTGCATACTTCATTCTTATGGCCCTACTGCCGTTATCGCCTGTAGGCGTTGCGGCCATATTTGCGCCTACTGACGCAGCGACCGGCCCGTAGGTGCCGCCACTCATTCTTATGGCCTCTGCGCGTTAATCGCCTGTAAGGCGATTGCCGCCACTCATTCTTATGGCCCCCTGCGCCAGATTTCGCCCGTAGGCGGTGCCGCCCTCATTCTTATGGCCTCCCTGCTGCCGTTAATCGCTGTGTGGCGATTGTTTCCTCATTCTTATGGCCCCTGCCGCCGTTAATCGCCCGTAAGGCGATTGCCGCCGTTAATGGTGGTGGCTGTATGGCCTCCCTGCGTTTTGCGCCGTGGGCGTTGCGCATCATTCTTATGGCTCCTGCGCGTTATCGCCCGTGGGCGATTGCGCCACTCGTCTTATTGCCCCTGCGCGTTATTGCCGTAGGCGTTGCTCGCTTTCATTCTTGCCATTTCGCGTTGTCGCCACGTAGGCGATTGCCAGCCACTCATTCTTATTGCCTCCCTGCCGCTGTTATTCGCCCGTAAGGCGATTGCGCCACTCATTTTATCCTGTCGCTGATTAATCGCCTGTAGCGTTGCAGCATATTCATTTTTGGCCCCTGCCGCCGTTATCGCCCGTGGGCGGTTGCCACTCATTCTTTTGGCTCCTGCAGCGCGTTGTGCCGTGGCGTTGCGCCGCTCTCATTCTTATGTTTACTGCCGCCGTTAATGTGCCCGTGGGCGATTGCTGCGACCATTGCGCTTCCTGCGGCGTTAATCGCCCGTAAGGCGTTGCTGCCACTCATTCTTATTGCCCCTGCCGTGGTTGTCGCCCGTAAGGCGTTGCCGCCACTCATTCTTATGGTCCCCTGCCGCGTTAATGGCCATTGTGGCGATTGCGCCCTCGTTCTTATTGCCTCCTGCGGTTGTCGCCGTAGGCGATTGCTGCCACTCATTCTTATTGCCCTGCTGATTAATGCGCCTGTAAGGCGTTGCAGCCCTCATTCTTATCGGCCCCTGCCGCCGGATCATTAGCCCCGTGTGGCGTTGCGCCACTCATTCTTATGGCCCCCCTGCCGCCGTTTATCGCCCGTAAGGCGATTGCCGCCACTCATTCTTATGGCCCCCTGCGCGTTAATCGCCGTAGAGGCGTTGCCGCCACACTCTTATTGCTCCCTGCCGCGGGTGTCGCCCGTAAGGCGATTGCCGCCACTCATTCTTATCGCCTCCTGCCGCCGTTATTCGCCCGTGAGGCGTTGCGCCACTCATTCTTATATGTCCCCTTGCCGCCGTTAATCGCCGTAAGGCGATTGCGCCACTATATTGCCCCCTGCGCGTTGTCCGCCCGTAGGCGATTGCTGCCACTCATTCTTATGGCCTCCCTGCCGCCGTTAATCGCCCGTAGGCGTTGCGCCACTTATTCTTGTATTTTACTGCTTGCCAGTTAATCGCCCGTGGGCGATTGCGCCTCACTCATCTTATCGCTTCCTGCGCGCGTTAATGCCCACGTGGAGCGTTGCCACTCATTCTTATTGCTATCCCTGCGCGTTAATGCGCCCCGTAAGCGTGCCCGCCACTTCTTTCTTATGGCCCCTGCCGCCGTTAATCGCCCGTAAGGCGTTGCCGCCACTCATTCTTATGGCCTCCCTGCCGCTGTTAATCGCCGTAGGCGTTGCCGCCACTCTTATGGCCTCCCTGCGCGTTAATCGCCGTGCAAGGCGTGCCGCCACTCATTATTGCCCTTTCGCCGTTAATCGCCCGTAAGGCTTTGCGGCCACTCATTCTTATTGCCCCTGCCGCGGTTAATATGCCCGTAAGGCGTTGCTGCCACTCATTCTTATGGCCCCCCTGCGCGTTAATCGCCCGTAAAGGCGATTGCCGCCACTCATTCTTATTCGCCTCCCTGCCGCCGTTGTTCGCCCGTGGGCGATTGCCGCCACTCATTCTTATCGCCCTCGTGCCGTTAATCGCTTCCGCAGGCGATTGCCGCCACTCATTCTTATGGCCCCTGCCGCGTTAATCGCCGTAGGCGATTGCCGCCACTCATTCTTATGGCCCTCCTGCGCCATTAATAAGCCGCTGCGTTGTCGCCTCAAATTGTTATATTTTGCTGACGCCGTTGTGCTCTTAGGGCGATTGCCGTCATTCTTATGGCCCCTGCTGCTAGGGTTGCCGCCCGTGGGCGATTGCGCCCTGTTTCTTATGTTTCGCGTTAATGCGCCCGGTAAGGCGATTGCGCCTCATTCTTATATGGTTCTGCGCCGTTATTCGCCCGTAGGCGTTGCAGCCACTCATTCTTATTGCCCTGCGGCCGTTAATGCGCCGGTGGGCGTTTGCCGGCCACTCATTCTTTGGCTTCGCGGTTGATAGCCGTAGGCGATTGCCTCATTCTTTGGCTGGCGCCGTTGTCGCCGTTAGGGCGATTGCCACTCATTCTTATGGCCTCCTGCGCGTTAGTCGCGTTAGGCGATTGCCGCCACTCATTCTTGTATTTTCTGCTTTTGGTTGTTGCCCGTGGGCGTTGGCACTCGTTCTTGTGCCTCCTGCGCGGGTTAATAGCCCGTGGGCGGTTGCCGCCCTCATTCTTATAGCCTCCTGCGCCGTTAATTGCTCGCGTAGGCGTTGCCGCCCTCTTCTTATGGCCTCCTGCGCGTTAATAGCGTAAGGCGATTGCGCCCTCATTCTTATAAGCGTCCCTGCAGCGTTAATAGCCGTAAGGCGGTTGCATACTCATTCTTATGGCCCCTGCATCGTTATCGCCGTAGGCGATTGCCGCCACTTTTTTGGTGGCCGTTAGTTTGCCGTAAAGGCGTTGCGACTCATTCTTTTGGCCTCCCTGCGCAGTTGTTTGCCGTGTAGGCGTTGCTTGCGCCACTCATTCTTATAGCCCCCCTGCCCGCCGTTAATCGCCGTTGGCGATTGCCGCCACTTTCATTCTTATGGCCCCTGCCGCCGTTTTCGCCGTAAGGCGTTGCGCCTGTTTCTTTATTTCGCCGTTAATCGCCCGTAGGCGTTGCGGCCACTCATTCTTATGGCCTTCCTGCGCGTTGTCGCCGTAGGCGATTGCGCCCTCATGGCCCTGCGCCGTTAATCGCCCGTAGGTGTGCGCACTCATTCTTATGGCCTCCTGCGCAGTTAATCGCCCGTGGGCGGTGCCGCCTTTTTTGGCCCCCTGCCGCGTTAATCGCCGTGGGCGTTGCCGCGTTATTCGGTTATGGCGATTGCCGCGTTAATCGCCCGTAGGCGATTGCGCCACTCTCTTATGGCCTCCCTGCCGCGGATTGGTGCCCGTAGGCGATTGCCGCCACTCATTCTTATGGCCTCCTGCCGCCGTTAATCGCCCGTAAGGCGTTGCCGCCTCATTGTTCATTTTACTGCGCCGTTAATCGCCCGTAGGCGATGCCGCCACTCATTCTTATGGCCCCCTGCCGCCGTTAATGTCGCCCGTGGTGCGTCCTCATTCTTATCGCCTCCTGCGCCCGTTATTTGCCGTAAGGCGTGCGCTCACTCATTCTTATCGCCCCCTGTCGTAGTTAATCGCCCGCCAAAGGCGTTGCGCCCACTCGTTCTTATGTATTTACTGCGTTGTCGCGTGAGGCGATTGCCGCCACTCTTATGGCCCACTCCTGCGGATTGTCGCCCGTAGGCCGTTGCTAACCATCATTCGCCCATATTTTACTGCGTTGTCGCCGTGGGCGTTGCCGCCACTCATTCTTATGGCCTCCTGCGGCGGATTATTGTCGCCCGTAAGGCGATTGCCGCCACTTTCATTCTTATGGCCCCTGCCGCCCAATCGCCCGTAAGGCGATTGCCTCCTTATGGTCCCCTGCGCCGTTAATAAGCCGTAGGCGTTGCGCCCTCATTCTTATATTTACCTGCCGGATTGATCGCCGTGGGGCGTTGCCGCCACTCATTCTTATGGCCCCCTGCCTTGGATTAATCGTGCGTAAGGGCGATTGCGGCCACTCATTCTTATATTTACTGCCGCCCAGATTGTTAAGCCGCGTGGGCGATTGCCGCCACTCATTCTTATGGCCCCCCCTGCCCGCCGTTAATCGCCCGTAAAGCGTTGCCGCCACCACTCATTCTTATGGCCCCTGCGCGGTTAATAAGCCCGTAAGGCGATTGCCGCCCTCATTCTTTGGCCATTCTGCCGCCGTTAATCGCCGTGGGCGTTGCCGCCACTCATTCTTATAAGCGTCCTGCGCGTTGTTTTAGCCGTAAAGGCGATTGCGCCACTCGTATCGCCCCCTTGCCGCCGTTAATCGCCGGTAAGGCGTTGCCGCCACTCATTCTTATGTTTCCTGCGGCCGTTAATCGCCCGTGGGCGATTGCCGCCCTCTTTTATGGCCTCCCTGCGCCGTTAATCGCCCGTGGGGCGGTTGCCGCCACTCATTCTTTGGCATGGTGGATTTTAAGCCGTTAAGGCGATTGCGCCACTTCATTCTTATGGCCTCCTGCGCGTTATTGTCGCCGGTAAGGCGGTAATTGCCGCACTCATTCTTATCGCCTTTCCCTGCCGCCGTTAATCGCCCGCCAAGGCGGTGCCGCCACTCATTCTTATGGCCCTGCCGCCGTTGAATAGCCCGTAGGCGTTGCCGCCACTCGTTCTTATGGCTCCTGCCGCGGTTTATCGCCCGTAAGGCGATTGCCGCCACTCATTCTTATGGCCTTCCTGCCGCCGTTAATCGCCCGTAAGGCGATTGCCGCCACTCATTCTTATGGCCCCCTGCCGCCGTTAATCGCCCGTAAGGCGATTGCCTACTCATTCTTATCGGCCCCCTGCCGTTATCGCCCGTAAGGCGGTGCCGCCACTCATTCTTATGGCCCCCTGCGGCCGTTAATCGCCCGTAAGGCGTTGCGCCACTCATTCTTATCGCCTCCCTGCCGCCGTTGTTAAGCCCGTAAGGCGGTTGCCGCCCTTTCATTCTTATCGCCCCCTGTCGCCGTTAATCGCATAAGGCGTTGCGCCACTCATTCTTATGGCCCCTGCCGCCGGTTAATCGCCCGTGAAGGCGTTGCCTACTCATTCTTATGGCCCACTCCTGCGTATTAATCGCCCGCAAGGCGATTGCGCCCACTCATTCTTATGGCCCCTGCCGCCGTTAATCGCCGTAAGGCGTTGCGCCACTCATTCGCTGGCCTCCTGCCGCCGTTAATCGCCCGTAAGGCGATTGCGCCCTCATTCTTATGGCCCCCTGCTGCGTTAATCGCCCGTAAAGCGTTGCTTGCCCCTCATTCTTATAAGCCCGCTGCTTGCGTTAATATAGCCCGTGAAGGCGTTGCGCCCTCATTCTTATATTTACCACGCCGTTTAATCGCGTAGGCGTTGGCGCCACTCATTCTTATGGCCCCCTGCCGGATTAATCGCCCGTGGGCGTTGCCGCCACTCATTCTTATGGCCCCTGCCCGTTGTTGCCCCGTGGGCGTTGCCGCCACTCATTCTTATGGCCCCCTGCGCCGTTGTTAAGCCCGTGGGCGTTGCGCCACTCATTCTTATGGCCCCTGCCGCCGTTAATCGCCCGTAGGCGTTGCGCTCCTCATTCTTATATGGCCCCTGCCGCCAATCGCCGTGGGCGATTTGCCGCCACTCTTATGGCCCCTGCAGCCGTTAATGCGCCCGTGGGCGTTGCCGCCACTCATTCTTATGGCCTCCCTGCGTTCGCCCTTAGGCGTGCCGCCACTCATTCTTATGGCCCCTGCGCGTTAATCGCCGGTGAGGCGTTGCGCCACTCATTCTTATGGCCCCTGCGGGTTGTCGCCGTGAGGCGTTGCGCCACTCATTCTTATGGCCCCCTGCCGTTAATCGCCCGTTAAGGCGTTGCGTCTTTCTTATGGCCCCTGCGCCGTTAATCGCCGTTATGCACGTTGCCGCCACTTTCATTCTTATAGCCCCCCTGCATTCGTTATTCGCCCGTAAGGCGACGCCACTCATTCTTATGGCCCCTGCGCCGTTAATCGCCCGTGAGGCGTTGCCGCCACTCATTCTTATGGCCCCCTGCGCGTTAATCGCCCGTAAGGCGATTGCGCCACTCATTCTTATATTTGCCGCCGTTAATCGCCGTGAGCGATTGCGCCACTTCATTCTTATGGCCCCTGCATGCGTTAATCGCCGTGGGCGGTTGCCGCCACTCATTCTTATTTCCCCCTGCTGCGGTTAATCGCGTAAGGCGATTGCGGCCACTCATTCTTATGGCCTCCCTGCGCCGTTAATCGCCGTAAGGGCGTGCCGCCACTCATTCTTATATTTACTGCGGTTAATCTCCGGTAAAGGCGTGCCGCCCTCCATTCACGCCTACTCCCTGCGCCGTTAATCGCCCTTAAGGCGATTGCGCCCTCATTCTTATGGCCTCCCTGCCGTGGCCGTTAATATGCCCGTAGGCGTTGCCGCCACTCATTCTTATATTTACCGCGTTTGTCGTGCGTGGGCGTTGCGCCACTCATTCTTATGGCCTCCTGCCGCCGTTAATCGCCCGTAGGCGATTGCGCCATCATTCTTATGGCCTCCCTGCGCCGTTAATCGCCATTGGCGATTGCGCCCGCTCATTCTTATAGCCTCCCTGCCGCCGTTAATCGCCCGTAAGGGCGGTTGCGCCACTCATTCTTATGGCCCCCTGCGCCGTTAATCGCCCGTGAAGGCGATTGCCGCCGCTTTCATTCTTATGGCCCCCTGCGTCGGTTAATGCGCCGGTGGGCGTGCGCCCTCATTCTTATGGCCTCGCCGCGTTGTCGCCGTAGGCGATTGCCGCCGCCACTCATTCTTATGAGCCCCTGCTTGGTTAATTGCCCGTGGACGTTGCGCCCTCATTCTTATAGCCCCTACGTGGTTAATCGCCGTGGGCGTTGCCGCCACTCATTCTATGGCCCCTGCCGCCGTTAATAAGCCCGTAAAGGCGATTGCGCCACTCATTCTTATGACTCCCCTGCGCTTGGATTATCGCCGGTAAGGCGTTGCGCCCACTCGTCTTATGGCCCCTGCGCTGATTGTCGCCGTGAGGCGATTGCCGCCACTCATTCTTATATGCCTCCTGCGCCGAATCGCCGTAAGGCGTTGCGTCCACTCATTCTTATGGCCCCTGCGCCGTTAATCGCCCGTAGGCGATTGCGCCCTCATTCTTATGGCCCTCGGATTGGTGCCGTGGGCGTTGCGCCACTCATTCTTATGGCCTCCCTGCGGATTGTCGCCCGTGAGATTGCGCCACTCATTCTTATATTGGCCCCTGTCGCCGTTAATCGCCCGTAAAGGCGATTGCGCCACTCGATGTATGGCCCCCCTGCGCCGTTAATGTCGCCCGTAAAGGCGTTGCGCCACTGATTCTTATGCCCACTTCCTGCGCGTTATTCGCCGTAAGGCGATTGCCGCCACTCATTCTTATGGTCCCACATGCCGTTAATCGCCCGTAAGGCGTTGCGCGCTATTCTTATATTTCCGCCGTTAATCGCCCGTAAAGATTGCATCACTCATTCTTATGGCCCTCCTGCCGCGGGTTGATCGCCGTGGGCGTTGCGCCACTCATTCTTATGGCCCCCTGCCTTAATCGCCGGTAAGGCGTTGCGTACTCATTCTTATGTTTCCTGCGTTAATAAGCCCGTGGGGGTGCGCCCACTCATTCTTATGTTTTCTGCGCCGTTAATGGCCCGTAAGGCGTTGCCGCCACTCATTCTTATAAGCCCCCTGCGCGGTTTTATTCGCCCGTAGGCGATTGCCGCCACTTTTCTTATGGCCCCCTGTCGCCTGTTAATCGCCCGTAAGGCGTTGCACGCCACTCATTCTTATGGCCCCTGCCGCCGTTAATCGCCCGTAAAGGCGTTGCGCCCACTTCTTTCTTATGGCCCCCTGCGCCGTTAATCAGCCGGTAAGGCGTTGCCGCCACTCATTCTTATGGCCCCTTGCCGTTAATCGCCCGTAAGGCGATTGCTGCCACTCATTCTTATGGCCTCCTGCGGCGGGTTAATCCCGCGTAAGGCGTTGCAGCCACTCATTCTTATGGCCCTGCCGCCGTTAATCGCGTGTGGCGTTGCGCCACTCGTTCTTATGGCACTCCCTGCCGCGCGGTTGATCGCCCGTGGGCGGTGCCGCCACTCATTCTTGTATTTTACCGCGCGATTAATCGCCGTGCGTTGGCCGCCACTCTTATGGCCTCCTGCTTGCGGTGTCGCCGTGGGCGTTGCGCCACTCATTCTTATCGCCTCCCCTGCGGTTAATCGCCCGCCAAGGCGATTGCCGCCACTCTTCTTATAGCCCCTGCCGCCGTTAATCGCCCGTAAGGCGATGCCGCCACTCATTCTTATGGCCTCCTGCCGCCGTTAATCGCCGTAGGCGATTGCTTCCTTCATTCTTATGGCTCCTAGCGTTAATGGCCGTAAGGCGATTGCCGCCACTGATTCTTATTTTGCCGCCGTTGTCGCCCAAAGGCGTTGCGCCACTTCATTCTTGTATTTTCCTTCGCCGTTGATGGCCCGTGAGGCGTTGCCGCCACTCATTCTTATTGCCCCTGCCGCTGATTGGCCCGTGAGGCGATTGCCGCCACTCATTCTTATGGCCTCCTGCGTTGGATTATTCGCCCGTAAGGCGATTGCGCCACTCATTCTTATCGCCCCTGTGGCCGTTAATCGCCCGTAAGGCGATTGCGCCACTCATTCTTATGGCCCCTGCGCCGTTAATCGCCCGTAAGGCGTTACCCGCCATTCTTATGGCCTCTCACTGCGCCATTGTAGCCATAGGCGTTGCGCCCACTCATTCTTATGGCCCCTGCCGCGTTAATCGCCCGTAAGGCGTTGCCGCCACTTTCATTCTTATGGCCTCCTGCGCTGATTAATCGCCCGAAGGCGTTGCGCGCGCACTCATTCTTATGGCCCCCTGCGCTTGGTTAATCGCCGTGGGTGCCGCCGCTCATTCTTATAGCCCCTGCGCCGTTAATCGCGTAAGGCGTTGCCGCCACTCATTCTTATGGCCCCCTGCCGCCGTTAATCGCCCGTGAGGCGATTGCCGCACTGTATGGCCCCTGCCGCCGTTAATCGCCCGTAGGCGTTACCGCCACTCATCCTTATGGCCCCACGCGTTGTTAGCCCGGCGTTGCGCCACTCATTCTTATAGCTACGCCGTTATTAAGCCCGCGTAAATTGCGCCACTCTTCTTATTTGCCGCGTTAATCGCCCGTGGGCGTTGCCGCCACTTTCTTTGGCCCCTGCGCCGTTTAATGCCCGTGAGATTGCGCCACTCATTCTTATGGCCCCCTTCCTGCGCCGTTAATCGCCCGTGGGCGATTGCCGCACTCATTCTTATCGCCTCCTGCTGGGTTGTTCGCCCGTAAAGGCGGTGCCGCCACTCATTCTTATCTTCCTGCGCCGTTAATCGCCGGTAAGGCGATTTGCGCCACTCATTCTTATGGCCCCCTGCCCGTTAATCGCCCGTGGCGTTGCCGCCACTCATTCTTATGGCCCCTGCGCGGTTAATCGCCGTGAGGCGTTGCATACTCATTCTTATATTTTCCGCGTTATTCGCCGTGGGCGATTGCGCCACTCATTCTTATGGCCCCCCTGCGTTATTCGCCGTAGGCGGTTGCCGCCACTCTTTATGGCCCCTGCTGCCGTTAATCGCCCGTAAGGCGATTGCACGCCACTCATTCTTATGGCCCTGCGCGTTATCGCCCGTGGGCGTTTGCCGCCCTTTCTTATAAGGCCCCCCTGCGCCCGTTAATGCGCCCGTGAGGCGTGCCGCCACTCATTCTCGGCCCCCCTGCCGCCGTTAATCGCCGGTGAGGCGTTGCCGCCACTCATTCTTATGGCCCCCTGCCGCCGTTAATCGCCGTAGGCGATTGCGCCACTCATTCTTATGGCCTCCTGCGTGTTATTGGCCGTAAGGCGTTGCGCCCTCATTCTTGTATTTGCGGTTAATCGCCCGTGGGCGTTGCGCCACTCATTCTTAATAGCCTCCCTGCCGCCGTTAATCGCCAAAGGCGTTATACTTCTTATCGCCTCCTGCCGCCGTTAATCGCCCGTAAAGGCGTTGCGCCCTCATTCTTATGGCCCCTGCCGCCGTTAATCGCCGGTAAGGCGATTGCGCCCTTTCATTCTTATGGCCCCTGCCGCGTTAATCGCCGGTGAGGCGTTGCCGCCACTCATTCTTATGGCCTCCCTGCCGCCGTTAATCGCCCGTAGGCGATTGCCGCCACTCATTCTTATGGCCCCTGCGCTGATTGCCGCGTGGGCGTTGCTGCCACTCATTCTTATGGCCCCCTGCCGCGTTAATCGCCCGTAGGCGTTGCCGCACTCGATTATGGCCCTGCCTTGGTTAATCGCCCGTAGGGCGATTGCCGCCACTCATTCTTATCGCCTCCCTGCGCCGTTAATCGCCCGTAGGCGATTGCGCCACTCATTCTTATGGCCCCCCTGCCGCCGTTAATCGCCCGTAAGGCGTTGCCGCCACTCATTCTTATGGCCTCTACCGCCGTTAATCGCCCGTAAGGCGATTGCGCCCTCGATTCTTAGCCTTGCGCGTTAATCGCCGTGGGCGCGCCACTCATTCTTATGGCCTCCCTGCGCGGGTTAATCGCCGGTGGGCGATTGCCGCCGCTCATTCTTATGGCCCCTGCCGCCGTTGTCGCCCGTCAAGGCGTTGCCGCCACTCATTCTTATCGTCTCCCTGCGCGGATTGTCGCCGTAAGGCGTTGCCGCCACTCATTCTTATGGCCCCCTGCCGCCGTTAATCGCCCGTAAAGGCGATTGCGCCACTTCATTCTTATGGCCTCCCTGCGGCCGTTAATTGCCCGTAAGGCGTTGCGCCACTCATTCTTATGGCCTCCCTGCGCCGTTAATCGCCCGTAGGCGATTGCCGCCACTCATATTTACATGCGCCGTTAATCGCCCGTAAGGCGATTGCCGCCACTTCTTATGGCCCCTGCCCGCCGTTAATCGCCCGTGGGCGTTGCCGCCACTCATTCTTATCGCCTCCCTGCTGCCGTTATTCGCCCGTAAGGCGTTGCCGCCACTCATTCTTATCGCCCCTGTCGCCGTTAATCGCCCGTGGGCGTTGCCACTACTCTTATGACCCCCCCTGCGCCGTTAATTGCCCGTAGGCGTTGCCGCCTCATTCTTATGGCCCTCCTGCGCCGTTAATCGCCGTAGGCGATTGCCGCCACTCATTCTTATGGCCCCTGCGCCGTTAATCGCCGTAGGCGTTGCGCCACTCATTCTTAAGCGCTCCCTGCGGCCGTTGTCGCCCGTAAGGCGATTTGCGCCACTCATTCTTATGGTACCGCCGTTAATCACCGTAAGCGTTGCGGCCCCACTATGGCCACCTGCGGGTTAATAGCCCGTAAAGGCGTTGCGCCACTCATTCTTATGGCCTCCCTGCGCGTTAAATCGCCCGTGGGCGTTGCGCCACTCATTCTTATGGCCCCCTGCCGCCGTTAATCGCCCGTGGGCGATTTGCGCCACTCATTCTTATTTACCCTGCGTTAATCGCCCGTAAGGCGTTGCCGCCACTCATTCTTATGCGCCTCCTGCCGCCGTTATTCGCCCGTAAGGCGTTGCCGGCCTGTATGGCCCCTACCGCCGTTAATCGCCCGTGGCGTTACGCCCACTCATTCTTATGGCCCCTGCCGCGGTTAATAAGCCGTGAGGCGGTGCCGCCACTCATTCTTATGAGCGCCGCCGTTAATCGCCCGTAGGCGATTGCGCCACTCGATTCTTACTGCGCCGTTAATCGGCCGTAAGGCGATTGCGCCACTCATTCTTATCTCCTGCCGCCGTTAATCGCCCGTAAGGCGTTGCGCCCACTCATCTTATCGCCTCCCCTGCCGCCGTTATTCGCCCGTGGGCGTTGCCGCCCTCATTCTTATGGCCCCTGCCGTTAATCGCCCGTAAGGCGTTGCGCCCTCACTATATGGCCTCCTGCCGTTAATCGCCGTAGGGCGATTTGCCGCCACTCTTCTTGCCGCTCCCTGCGCCGTTAATCGCCGTAAGGCGTTGCCGCCACTCATTCTTATGTTTTACTGCGCGGTTTATCGCCCGTAAGGCGTTGCGCCACTTTCATTCTTATGGCCCCCTGCGCGTTAATAAGCCCGTAAAGGCGTTGCCGCCACTCATTCTTATGGCCCCTGCGCGTTAATCGCCCGTAAGGCGGTGCGCCCACTCATTCTTATGGCCTCCTGCGCGTTAATCGCCAGTGAGGCGATTGCCGCCACTCATTCTTATGGCCCTGCGCGTTAATAGGCGGCGTTACGCCACTCATTCTTATCGCCTCACGCCGTTATCGCCGTGGGCGTTGCGCCACTCATTCTTATGGCCCCCTGCCGTTAATCGCCGTAAAGCGTGCGCCACTCATTCTTATGTTGCTCCCGCGCTGAATTGTGCCGTGGGGCGTTGCGCCACTCATTCTTTATGGCCCTGCGCCGAATCGCCGTGGGCGTTGCCGCCACTCATTCTTATGGTCCCCGCTTGGTTAATCGCCCGTAAGGCGATTGACGCACTCATTCTTATCGTTCCCTGCCGCCGTTTGTCGCCGTGGGCGTTGCCGCCACTTCATTCTTGGCAGGCTCCGCGTAGTTAATCGGCCGTAGGCGTTGCGCCACTCGTTCTTATGGCCCCTGCCGCGTTAAGCCGTAGGCGTTGCCGCCACTCATTCTTATGGCCCTGCCGTTAATCGCCCGTGAGGCGATTGCGCCACTAAATCCTTATGGCCCCTGCCGCCGTTGATCGCCGTGAGGCGTTGCGCCACTCATTCTTATGGCCCCTGCCGCGGTTGTCGCCGTGTGAGGCGTTGCGCCCACTCATTCTTATGTTTCCTACCTGCGTTAATAAGCCCGTAAAGGCGTTGCCGCCACTCATTCTTATCGCCTCCCTGCGCGGTTGTTAAGCCGTGAAGCGTTGCGCCACTCATTCTTATCGCCTCCCTGCCGTTAATCGCCCGTCAGGCGTGCGACGTTCTGTGGCCCCTCGCCGTTATCGCCCGTAAGGCGATTCTTGCGCCACTCATTCTTATGGCCCCTGCGCCCGTTAATGCCGTAGCGTTGCCGCCTCATTCTTATGGCCTCCCTGCGGTTATTAGCCAGGTGGCGTTTGCACCACTTCTTTATTTTATCTTTTGCCGTAAAGAGTACGATTCGCCACTCATTCGCCATCGCCTCCCTGCGCCCGTTAATGGCCCGTAAGGCGTTGCGCCACTCATTCTTATGGTCCCCTGCGTTAATCACCCGTAGGCGATTTGCCGCTTATTCTTTCTTATTTTACCTACGCAGATTGTCGCCCGTAAGGCGTTGCGCTCATTCTTATGGCCCCTGCCGCCGTTAAGCCGTGGGCGGTTGCCTACCACTCATTCGTTATTTACTGCGCCGTTAATCGCCGTGGGCGTTGCCGTGCATGTCTTATGTTTTCCATGGGTTATTGTACGTAAAGGCGATTGCGTACTCATCATTATGGTTCGCCGTTGTTAAGCCCGTAAAGTGCGTGCGCCACTCATTCTTATTGGACCCCTGCCGTTATTAGCCCGTAGGCGTTGCCGCCACTCATTCTTATGGCCCCTGCGCGTTGTCTGCCCATAAGGCGTTGCCGCCATTTCTTATGGCCCTGCGTGGTTTCGCCGTAAGGCGTTGCCGCCCTCATTTCTTATGTGGCTCCTGCCGCGGGTTAATAGCCCGTAGGCGTTTGCGTACTCATTCTTATGGCCTCCTGCGCCGTTAATCGCCGGTGGCGTTGCCCACTCATTCTTATGGCCCCCTGCTTGGATTGTGTCGCCCGTGGGGCGTTGCGTCACTCATTCTTATGGCCCTGCCGCGGTTAATCGCCCCGTAAGGCGATTGCCGCCACTCATTCTTATGGCCTCCTGCGCGGGTTGAATCGCCCGTAGGCGTTGCGCCACTCATTCTTATGGCTGCGCCGTTAATCGCCCGTAGGCGATTGCCGCCACTCATTCTTATGCGCCTCCTGCCGCCGTTAATGCCCTTAAGGCGTTGCCGCCACTCATTCTTATCGCCTCACTGCCGCCGTTGATAGCCGGTAAGGATTGCCGCCACTCATTCTTATGTACTGCCGTTATTAAGCCGTTAAGGCGGTTGCGCCCACTCATTCTTATGGCCTCCTGCCGCCGTTAATGCCCCGTGGGCGATTGCGCGCCCTCATTCTTATGGCCCCTGCCGCCGTTAATCGCCGTAAGGCGGTGCGCCACTCATTCTTATCGCCTCCCTGCCGCCGTTATTCGCCCGTAGGCGTTGCATACTCATTCTTAATAGGCCCCCTGCGCGTTAATCGCCCATAAGGCGTTGCATACCTCATTCTTATGGCCCCCCCCTACGCCCCGTTTATCGCCCGTAAGGCGATTGCCTGCCTCATTCTTATGGCCCCTGCGCGTTAATCGCCCGTAAGGCGATTGCCGCCACTCATTCTTATGCCTCCTGCCGCGTTGATCGCCGTAAAGGCTGTTGCCGCCCTTTCATTCTTATGGCCTCCCTGCGTTAATTGCGTAAGGCGTTGCGCCACTCATTCTTATGGCCTCCTGCTGCCTGTTGTCGCCGTAAGGCGTTGCGCCACTTCTTATGGCCCCCCTGCCTTGGGTTTCGCCCGTGGCGTTGCCGCCACTCATTTCTTATGGCCCCCTGCGCGGTTTGTCGCCGGTGGCGTTGCGCCAGTCATTCTTATCGCCTCCTGCGGTTATTTCGCCGTGGAGCGTTGCCGCCACTCATTCTTATCGCCCCCTGTCGCCGTTTGTCGCCCGTAGGCGATTGCCGCCACTGTATGGCCCCTGCCGCTGTTAATGTCCCGTAGGGCGTTGCCGCCACTTTCATTCTTATGGCCCTCCTGCGCGGTTGTAGGCCGTGAGGCGTTGCGCCACTCTATTGGGCCCCCTGCGCCGTTAATCGCCGTGGGGCGTTGCGGCGCTCATTCTTATAGCCTCCCTGCGGCGTTAATAGATCGTAAAGGCGTTGCGCCACTCATTCTTATGGCCCCTGCTGCCCGTTAATGCATGCCGTGGCGTGCGCCACTCGTTTTATGGTCCCCTGCCGTTAATAGCCGGTAAGGCGATTGCCTTCTTATGGCCCCTTCGGCCGTTAATCGCCGGTAAGGCGTTGCGCCACTTTCATTCTTGTATTTACTGCACGCCGTTAATCGCCCGTAGGGCGTTGCCCACTTTCATTCTATGGCCCCTGCCGTTAATCGCCGTGGGCGTTGCGGCCATCTTATGGCCCCTCTGCGCCGTTAATGCGTAAATGGCGTTGCGCCACTCATTCTTGTGGCCCCCCTGCCGCCGTTAATCGCCCGTGAGCGATTGCATCACTCATTCTTTGGCCCCTGCGCGGTTGTCGCCGTAAAGCGTTGCGCCTCATTCTTATAGCCTCCTGCATTGATTTGTTTAAGCCGTAAGGCGTTGCCGCCTCGTGCTTATGTGTCGCCGTTATGGGGCGATTGCCGCGGCACTATATTATGGCCCCTACGCGGTTGATATAGGTGGTGATTGCGCCCATTCTTATGGCCCCTGCGTTGTTCGCCGTGGCGGTTGCGCCACTGTTCTTATTTGGCCTCCCTGCGCGTTTCGCCGTTTGGCGTTGCGCCACTCATTCTTATGGCCCCCTGCGCGGATTTAGCCGTGAGGCGATTGCGCCACTCATTCTTATAGCCTTCCTGCCGCCGATGTCGCCGTAAAGCGTTGCATACACTCATTCTTGTAGCCTCCCTGCGCGTTAATCGCCCTGGCGTTTTGCGCCCTCATTCTTGTATGGCCCTGCGTGGTTTCGCCGTGGGCGATTGCCGCCGCTATTTAGCCTCCTGCGTGGATTGATTGTAGATGGGCGTTGCGCCACTCATTCTTATGGCCTCCCTGCCGCGTTAATAGCCGTGGGCGTTGCGCCACTCATTCTTATGGCCCTGCCTTGTAATCGCCCGTGGGCGATTGCGCCCTTTCTTCTTGTGTTTTACTGCCGCCGTTGTGGCCCGTGTAGGCGTTGCCGCCACTTATTCTTATGGCCCCTGCGCCGTTTGTCGCCTGTAGGCGGTTGCCTCACTCATTCTTATCGCCTCCTGCGCCGTTTGATTTGCCCGTAAAGGCGTTTGCCGCGCCGCTCATTCTTTGGCCCTGCGCCGTTAATCGCCCGATGGTGATTGCGCCACTCATTCTTATGGCCCCTGCGTTGGTGTGCCCGTGGATTGCGGCCGCATTCTTATGTCCTCCTGCCGTCGTTAATCGCCCGTAAGGCGTGCGCCACTCATTCTTATGTTTTACTGCGGCGGTTAATGCGTGGGCGTGCCGTCACTCATTCTTATGGCCTCCCTGCGGATTGTCGCCCGTAGAGGCGATTGCCGCCACTCATTCTTATGGCCCCTGCCGCCGTTAATCGCCGTGGGCGTTGCGCCCTTTGTGCTTATGGCCCCGCAGTTTGTCGCCCGTAAGGCGTTGCCGCCACTTTCATTCTTATGGCCCTGCGCGTTGATGGCCGTGGCGTTGCGCCACTCATTCGCTGGCCAATTTTGGCGGTTATTAAGCCGGTGTGTTGGTTTTTGTTGGTTTTGGCGTGGGCGGATTGCCGCCACTCATTCTTGTGTATTTGGGATTGTTGCCCGTGGGCGTTGCCGCCACTCATTCTTATGTTTACTGCCGCCGTTAATCGCCCGTGGGCGTTGCGCCCTCGTCTTATGGCCTTCCTGCGCGTATTAATAGCCCTTAAGGCGTTGCCTCCACTCATTGTATGTTTACTGCCGCCGTTAATAGCCGTGATTTTCATACTCATTGTTATGCCTCCCTGCGCGTTGATGCCGTCGTTGCCGCCACTATTCTTATGGCCCCTGCCGTGTTGATCGCCCGTAGGGCGTTGCCTTACTCTTCTTATGGCCCCTGCGTGGTTAATAGCCGTGGGCGTTGCGCCACTATTTTATGTACCCCTGCGCGTTAATGAGCCCGTAAGGCGTTGCCGCCATTCTATCGCCTCCTGACGCGTTAATCGCCAAGGCGATTGCCGCCCTTTCATTCTTATGTCGCCTCTGCCGCGTTAATCGCCGTGAGGCGTTGCGCCACACTTTCATTCTTATGGCCCCTGCCGCAGGTTAATCGCCGTAAAGGAATTGCGCCACTCATTCTTATGGCCTCCTGCGCCGTTAATCGCCGTGGGCGTTGCCGCCACTAATTCTTGTTTTTCATGGATTGTCGCCCGTAAAGGCGTTTATACTTTCATTCTTATGGCCCCTCTGCCGCGGTTGTTGCCGGTAGGCGTTGCGCCACTCATTCTTATGGCCCGCATGCGTTAATCGCCCGTAAAGGCGTGCGCCACTGTTTTATGGCCCCTGCGCTTGTAGGCCGTAAGGCGATTGCGCCACTATTCTTATCGCCTCCCTGCGCCGTTGTTGCGTGAGGCGTTGCCTTCACTCATTCTTATAGGCCCCCCTGCCGCCGTTAATCGCCGTGGCGTTGCGGCACTTTAATTCTTATGTTTACGGCCGTTAATGGCCGTGGCGTTGCGCCCTCATTCTTATGTGGCCCCTGCTTGCCAATCGCCGTGGGCGTTGTGACTCATTATTATGGCCTCCTGCTTGTTGTTATGCGTGGGCGGTTGCCACTTTAGCCCCCTCTACTTGGTTTCGCCCGTGAAGCGTTCCGCCACTCATTGTATCGCCTCCTGCCGCCGATAATCGCCCGTGGCGTTGCGCCGCATTCTTATCGCCCTCCTGCCGCCGTTGTCGCCCGAAGGCGGTGCCGCCACTCATTCTTATGTTTTACCTGCCGGTTAATGGCCGTAAAGGCGTTGCGCCATCATTCTTATGGCACTCCCTGCTGGATTGTCGCGTGGGCGGTGCGCCACTCATTCTTATGGCCTCCCTGCGGCGGTTGATCGCCCGTGAGGGCGTTGCCGCCACTAATTCTTTTGGCCCCTGCGCGTTAATCGCCCGTGGGCGTTGCGCCACTTCATTCTTATGGCCCCTGCGCCGTTGTTGCCGTAAAGGCGTTGCGCCTCATTCTTATGGCCCCTGCCGTTATTCGCATGTGGCGTTGCGCCTCTCATTCTTATCGCCTCCCTGCCGCGTTATTCGCTTCGTAGGCGTTGCGCCCTCGTCTTATGGCTTTACTGCGCGTTAATAGCCCGCCAGAGGCGTTGCGCCCTCGATTTATGGCCCCTGCGCGTAGTTAATCGCCGCGTGGGCGTTGCCGCCACTCATTCTTATGGCCCTCCTGCTGCCGTTGCGCCCGTGGGCGTTGCGCCACTCATTCTTATGTTTACTGCGCGTTAGTAGCGTGGCGTGCGCCATTTCTTATGGCTCCTGCCGCGTTGTCGCCGTAAGGCGTTATTGCGCCCTCATTCTTATGGCCCCTGCGCGTTAATCGCCGTGGGCGTTGCCGCCGCTTCATTCTTATGGCCCTGCGGCCGTTAATCGCCGTGGGCGTTGCATACTCATTCTCATGGCCCCTGCAGTTTGTCGCCCGTGGCGTTGCATACTCATTCATGGCTCCTGCCGTTAATCGCCGTAGGCGTTGCGCCACTAATATGCCGTATTTTACCTTAGTTGTTAGCCGGTTGAGGCGTTGGCATACTCATTCTTGTGGCCCCTGCGCCGTTGTTTGCGGTAAGGCGTTGCCTTCACTCATTCTTGTATTTTACTGCTTGCGGGTTGTCGCCCGTGGTGCATACTCATTCTTATTTTACTGCGCCGTTGTCGCCGTGAGGCGGTGCGCCACTCATTCTTATGGCCCCTGCCGTTGTCGCCGTAAGGCGATTGCCGCCACTCATTCTTATCGCCTCCCTGCGCCAGTTATTAGGCCGCAGAGGCGATTGCCGCCACTCATTCTTATCGCCCCCTGCAGCGTATTGTCGCCGGTGAGGCGTGTGCGCCACTTTATTCTTATGGCCTGCGCGGGTTGATAAGCCGTGGCGTTGCATCCCTCATTTTATGTAACCCCTGCCGTTGATTGTCGCCGTGGGCGTTGCATACTCGTTCTTTGGCCTCCTGCGCCGTTATTAGCCGGTTGGCGTTGCGCCTCTTTCTTATGTGTCCTGCCTGCGCGTTAATCGCCCGTGGCGTTGCCGGCCACTCATTATTATGGCATCCTGCGCGTTGTCGCCCGTAAAGGCGTTGCGCCCTCATTCTTATGGCCTTTCCTGCGTTAATCTCCCGTGGCGTTGCCGCCACTCATTATGGCCCCTGCTGCCGTTAATCGCCGTGAGGGTTGCGCCTCATTATTATCGCCTCCTG
This sequence comes from Homarus americanus, assembly GCF_018991925.1. Taxonomy (NCBI): domain Eukaryota; kingdom Metazoa; phylum Arthropoda; class Malacostraca; order Decapoda; family Nephropidae; genus Homarus; species Homarus americanus. Next base: position 18,475 of record NW_024734491.1, on the reverse strand, counting down.
CTGCCGTTTTTTTGCTTAGCCAAGGGCGATTGCCTCACTCATTCTTATCGCTGTTGGTTAATCTCCGTAAGGCGTGCGTACTCATTCTTGTGTTTATGCGTTGCGTTAATAGCCGTTAAGGCGTTGCCACCACTATTCTTATGTTTCCTGTCTTGTCGCCGGTAAGGCGTTGCATACTCATTCTTGTCGCCTCACTGCGGTTAATCGCCCGTAAGGCGATTGCCTTCACTCATTCTTATGGCCTCCTGCCACGTTAATAGCCGTAAGGCGTTGCGCCCTCATTCTTATGGCGTCCTGCGTTAATATGCCGTGTGGGAGGTGGCGCCACTGTCGTATGGCCCCTACCGCGTTATTAGCCAGTGAGGCGTTGCGTCACTCATTCTTATGGCCCCTGCGCGTTGTTTAGCCCGTGGGCGTTGCGGCCACTCATTCTTATGGCCCTGCCTGGGTTATTCGCCCATAAGGCGGTTGCCGCCCTTTCTTATATGGCCCCTGCGCGTTATTAGCCGCGTAAGGCGTTGCGCCACTCATTCTTATGGCCTCACTGCCGTTAATCGCCCGTAAGGCGATTGCGCCCACTCATTCTTATGGCCTCCTGCGCGTTAACATCGCCGGTAAGGCGATTGCGCCACTCATTCTTATGGCCCCCTGCGCGTTGATTAATCGCCGTGGTGTGTGCCGCCACTCATTCTTATATTTACTGCGCCGTTAATCGCCGTAAGGCGTTGCCGCCCTCATTCTTATGGCCCCTGCCGCCGTTAATCGCCCGTAAGGCGATTCCGCCCTCATTCTTATCGCCTCCCTGCGCCGTTATTCGCCCGTGAAGGCGATTGCAGCCACTCATTCTTATCGCCCCCTGTCGCCGTTAATCGCCCATAAGGCGATTGCCGCCACTCTTCTTATGGCCCCTGCCGCCGTTAATCGCCCGTAAGGCGATTGCCGCCACTCGTTCTTATGGCCCCTCCTGCGCGGTTAATCGCCGTAAGGCGGTGCCTTATATGGCCCCTGCCGCGGATTGATGTGCCCGTGAAGCGTTGCTCTCCCCTCATTCTTATTTGCTCCTGCCCATGTTAATCATCCGTTAAAGGCGATTGCCGCCACTCATTCTTATATACTGCCATGGATTAATCGCCCGTAAGGCGATTGCCTTACTCATTCATATTTTACTGCCGGTTAATCGCCCGTAGGCGATTGCCGCCACTCATTCTTATGGCCCCTGCGCCGTTAATCGCCGTAAGGCGTTTGCGCCACTCATTCTTATGGCCCCTGCGTGGTTAATCGCCGTAAGGCGATTTGCCCGCCACTCATTCATATTTTACGGCGTTAATTCGGCGTGAGCGTGCCGCCACTCATTCTTATGGCCCCCACTTACTTGGTTGTTAACCCGTGGGCGATTGCGCCACTCATTCTTGTATTTACTGCCTGGATTATTTCGCCCATAAGGCGTTGCGCCACTCATTCTTATAGCCCCTGCTGCCGTTAATCGGCCGTGAAGCGTTGCGCCACTCATTCTTATATTTGCCGCGCCGTTGATCGCCGTGAAGCGTTGCCGCCACTCATTCTTATCGCCTCCTGCCGCGTTGTTGCCGCAGGCGTTGCCGCTACTCATTCTTATCGGCCCCTGCGCCGTTAATCGCCCGTGGTACGTTGCCGCCACTCATTCTTGTAATTTGCTGCATGGTTATCGCTTAGGTAGCGTTGCCGCCACTCATTCTTATGGCCCCTGCCGCGGTTAATCGCCGTAAGGCGTTGCGCCCTCTTCTTTGGCCTGCAGGCGTTATTAGCCCGTAGGGCGTTGCGTCACTCATTCTTATGGCCCCTGCCGTTAATCGCCCGTAAAGGCGTTGCCGCCACTCATTCTTATGGCCCCTGCCGCCGTTAATCGCCCGTAAGGCGATTGCGCCCTCATTCTTATAGCTACCGCCGTTAATCGCCCGTGAGCGATTGCCGCCCTCATTCTTGTATTTACCGCGGTTAATCGGCCGTGAAGGCGTTGCCGCCACTCATTCTTATGGCCCCTGCATGGATTGTCGCCGTGGTGCCGCCACTCGTTCTTATGGCCCCTGCCTTGGTTGTTAAGCCCGCGTAGGCGATTTGCGCCACTATTCTTTATTTTACTGGTTTGTCGCCGTTAAGATTTGCGTAACCACTTCATTCTTATTATTTACGCGTTAATCGCCGTTAGCGTTGCGCCACTCATTCTTATGGCCCCTGCGCGTTAATCGCCCGTAGGGCGATTGCCGCCACTCATTCTTGGCCCCCCTACCGCCGTTAATCGCCCGTGGGCGTTGCCGCCACTCATCTTATGGCCCCCTGCCGCCGTTGTCGCCGTAAGGCGATTGCCTACTCATTCTTGCTTAGGCCTCCTGCCGCCGTTGATCGCCGTAAGGCGTTAGCCACTCATTCTTATTTTTCTGCTGCCGTTAATCGCCCGTAGGCGTTGCCATACTCATTCTTATCGCCTCCTGCGCGTTAATCGCCCTTAAAGGCGTTGCGCCACTCATTCTTATGTGCCTCACTGCGCCGTTAATCGCCATGAGCGATTGCGTCCCTCATTCTTATATTTTACCGTTAATCGCCCGTAGGCAATTGCGCCACTCATTCTTATAGCGCTCCCTGCGCGTATAATCGCCCGTGAAAGGCGTTGCCGCCCACTCATTCTTATGGCCCTGCAGCGGTTAATCGCCGTAAGGCGATTGCGCCACTCATTCTTATCGCCTCCCCTGCCGCCGTTATTCGCCCGTAAGGGCGTTGCGCCACTCATTCTTATGCCCCCTGCCGTTAATCGCCCGCCAAGATTGCGTCCACTCATTCTTATATTTACGCCGTTAATCGCCCGTGAAGCGTTGCGCCACTCATTCTTATGGCCCCTGCGCGGTTAATGTCGCCGTAGGCGTTGCGCCACTCATTCTTATGGCACTCCCTGCGTCGTTAATCGCCCGTAAGGCGTGCCGCCACCATTCTTATGGCCTCCCTGCCGCCGCGTTAATTGCCCGTAGGCGATGCCGCCACTCATTCTTATTGCCTCCTGCCGCCGTTAATCGCCCGTAAGTTGCGCCACTCATTCTTATGGCCCCTGCATTATTAGCTGAGTCGTTGCATCCTGTTCTTATGGCCCCTGCGCGTTAATCGCCATTAAGGCGGTTCCGCCACTCATTCTTATGTCGCTCCTGCATGGTTATTCGCCGTGAAGCGTTGCCTCCATCGCCCCCTGTTGGTTTTGTCGCCGCCAAGGCGATTGCCGCCATTCATTCTTATGGCCCCTGCGCCGTTAATCGCCGTAAGGCGTTGCCGCCACTCATTCTTGTGGCCCCTCATGGGCCGTTAATCGCCCGTGAGTTTGCCGCCACTATTCTTATGGCCCTGCCGCAGTTGTCGCCCGTGAAGGCGTTGCGCCACTCATTCTTATGGCCTCCTGCGGCGTTTCGCCCGTTAGGCGTGTGCTTCTCATTCTTGTATTTACGCGTAGTTAATCGCCCGTGGTGTTGCGCCACTCATTCTTATGGTCCCCTGCGCCGTTATTAGCCAGTAGGCGATTGCGCCACTCATTCTTATGTTTACCGCGGTTAATCGCCGTGGGCGTTGCATGACTCATTCTTATGGCCCCTGCCGCCGTTGATAGCCGGTAAGGAGGTGCACTCATTCTTATTGGCCCCTGCGTAGTTTGTCGCGTAAGGCGATTGCCGCGCCTCACTCTTATGGCCCCTGCCGCCGTTAATCGCCCGTAGAGGCGTTGCCGCCACTCATTCTTGTGGCACACTGCATGTAGTTGTCGCCCGTAAGGCGATTGCGCCCTCATTCTTGTCGCCTCCTGCCGCGTTGTTCGCCCGTGTAAGGCGTTGCCGCCACTCATTCTTATCGCCCCCTGCCGCCGTTAATCGCCCGTAAGGCGGTGCCGGCATAATTCTGTGGCCCCTACCGCCGTTAATGCGCCCGTGGCGTTGCGCCACTCATTCTTATGGCCCCTGCGCCGTTAATAGCCCGTAAAGGCGTTGCGTCCTCATTCTTATGGCCTCCCTGCGGCCGTTAATGCGCCCGTAAGGGCGTTGCCGCCACTCATTCTTATGGCCCCTGCATAGTTAATCGCCGGTAGGGTTTGTTGGGTGTGTGGTGCGTTGCGCCACTATTCTTATCGCCTCCTGCGCCGTTTCGCCCGTAAGGCGTTGCAGCCACTCATTCTTATGGCCCCCTGCCGCCGTTAATCGCCGTAAGGCGTTGCGGCCACTCATTCTTATTGGCCTCCCTGCAGCAGTTAATGCCGTAAGGCGGTTGCGCCACTATTCTTATGGCCTCCTGCGCGTTATTAAGCCCGTAGGCGTGCATACTCATTCTTATGGCCCCTGCGCTGTTGTCGCCCGTAAGGCGTTGCGCCACTCATTCTTTTGGCCCCTGCGTGGGTTTCGCGTGGGCGTTGCGCCACTCATTCTTATGGCCCCTGCGGAGTTAATGCCTGGCCAGGGTTGTTTTTTGTTTGGGGTTGTGGTTGGCGTTGCGCCCACTTTCATTCTTATGGCCCCCTGCGGCGTTATTCGCCTGTAAGGCGTTTGCCTACTCATTCTTATGGCCCCTGCGTTGTCGCCCGTGAGCGTTGCCGCCACTGTTCTTATGGCCCCTCCTGCGCGGTTAATCGCCCGTAAGGCGATTGCCGCCCTCATTCTTATGGCCCCCTGCGCCGTTAATCGCCGTAAGGCATTGCCGCGCTGTTTCTTTGGCCTCCCTGCCGCCGTTAATCCGTGGGCGTTGCGCCACTCATTCTTATGGCCCCTGCGGCGTTAATCTGCCAGTGGAGGCGTTGCGCGGCTTTCATTCTTATAGTTTACTGCTGGATTGGTAATGAGGTAAGGGCGATTGCGCCACTCATTCTTATATTTACTGCCGCGGTTAATCGCCCGTAAGGCGTTGCGCCACTCATTCTTATGACCCTGCGTTGATGTGCCCGTGAAGGCGTTGCCGCCACTCATCTTATATTTACGCCGTTATTCGCCCGTAAAGGCGTTGCGCCACTCATTCTTGGCCCCTGGTTACTTGCGCCCGTGCGAGTGGTGCCGCCACTCATTCTTATGTATTTTACCGCCGTTAATCGCCGGTAAAGGGCGTTGCGCCTGTATATTTTACCGCGCCCTGTCGCCCGTAAGGCGTTGCGCCTCACGTCTTGCTTATTTTACTGCTTATGATTAATCGCCGTAGGGCGATTGCCGCCACTCATTCTTATCGCCTCCCTGCCGCCGTTGATTCGCCGCAAGGCGTTTGCCGCCACTCATTCTTATCGCCCCCTGCGCTGTTTGTCGCCCGTGGGCGATTGCGCTCCCCTCATTCTTATGGCCCCTGCCGCCGTTAATCGCCCCGTAAGGCGTTGCCGCCACTCATTCTTATGTACCCCCTGCGCCGTTAATCGCCCGTAAGGCGTGCCGCCACTCATTCTTATGGCCTCCCTGCTCCCGTTAATCGCATGGTTGGGCGTTCGCCACTCTTTCTTATGGCCTCCCTGCGCGTTAATCGCCGTAGGGCGATTGCATATTATTATGGCTTCCTGCGGCGTTAATCGCCGTGGGCGGTGCGCCACTCATTCTTTGGCCTGCGCGTTAATGTCTTACGTAAGGCGTGCTCACTCATTCTTATAGCGGCCCCCTGCGCCGTTAATGCGCCCGTAAAGGCGTTGCGCCCTCATTCTTATCGCCTCCCCTGCCGCCGTTCTTCGCCGCAGTAGGCGTTACGCCACTCATTCTTATCGCCCCCTGCTGCCGTTAATCGCCCGTAAGGCGTTGCCGCCACTCATTCTTATGGCCCCGTGCGCCGTTAATCGCCGTAAGGCGGTGCCACCACTCATTCTTGGCCTCCTGCCTTGGATTATTGGCGTGATTGCCGCCACTCATTCTTATAAGCCTCGCCGGTTAATAGCCGGTAAGGCGATTTGCCGCCACTTTCATTCTTATGGCCTCCCTGCCACGCGTTAATCGCCCGTAAGGCGTTGCCGCCACTCATTCTTATGGCCTCACTGCGCCGTTGTCGCCGTAAGGCGATTTGCTGCCGCACTCATTCTTATGGCCCCTGCTGCCGTTAATCGCCCGTAAGGCGATTGCCGCCACTCATTCTTATCCTTCCTGCGCCGTTAATCGCCCGTAGGCGATTGCCGCCACTCATTCTTATGTGCCCTGCGCACCGTTAATCGCCGTGAAGCGTTGCATACTCATTCTTATCGCCCCTGCCGCGTTGATAGCCCCGTGAAGGCGTTGCCGCCACTCATTCTTATGGTCCCTGCGCGTTGTCGCCCGTAGGCGTGCGCCACTCATTCTTATAGCCCCTGCGCCGTTAATATCGCCCGTAAGGCGATTACGCCCTCCATATCTTATCACCCCCTGCCGTTAATCGCCACGTAAGGCGATTGCGCCCACTCTTCTTATCATCGCCCCCTGCCGCCGTTAATCGCCCGTAAGGCGATTGCCGCCCACTGATGCTATAGGCCTCCCTGCGCGTTATCGCCCGGGCGTTTCCGCCACTCATTCTTATGGCCCCCCTGCGCCGATTATCGCCCGTAAAGGCGTTGCCGCCACTCATTCTTATCACTCCTGCGCTGGTTAATCGCCCGTAAGGCGTTGCCCGCCACTATTTCTTATGGCCTCCTGCACATTTTAATCGCCCATAAGCGTTGCCTCACTCATTCTTATATTTCCCCCCGCCGTTAATCGCCGTGGTGCCGCTCCACTCATTCTTATGGCCCTGCGCGTTAATCGCCGTCGAGGCGATTGCCGCCACTATTCTTATGGCCTCCTGCGCGTTAATAGCCCGTGGCGTGCCGCCACTCATATGGCCTCCTGCTGCCGTTAATCGCCCATATGGCGATTGCCGCCACTATTCTTATGGCTCCCTGCCGCCGCTGTCGCCCGTGGGCGATTACGGCCACTCATTCTTATGGTCCCTGCCGCCGTTAATCGCCCGTAAGGCGTTTGCATACTCATTCTTATGGCCCTGCCGCCGTTAATCGCCCGTAAAGGCGATTGCCGCCACTCATTCTTATCGCCTCCTTGCCGCCGTTAATCGTCCGTAGGCGATTGCCGCCACTTTCATTCTTATGGCCTCCCCTTACCCGCCGTTAATCGCCCGTAAGGCGATTGCCGCCACTCATTCTTATCAGCTCCCTGCCGCCGTTAATCGCCCATAAGGCGATGCCGCCACTCATTCTTATATGGCCTCCCTGCCGCCGTTAATCGCCCGGCAGGCGATTGCCGCCACTATCCCTATGGCCTCCCCCGCCGTTAATCGCCCGTAGGCGATTGCGCCACTCATTCTTATGGCCCCTGCCGCCGTTAATCGCCCGTAAGGCGATTGCCGCCGGATAATCCGCCCAAGGCGTTGCGCCACTCATTCTTATGGCCCCTACGCCGTGTCGCCGTAAAGGCGATTGCCACCACTCATTCTTATGGCCCCTACGCCGTTAATCGTCCGTAGGCGTTGCCGCCCTCATTCTTATGGCCTTCCTGCGCCGTTAATAAACGTAAGGCGATTGCCGCCACTCATTCTTATGACCTCCCTGCCGCCGTTAATCGCCCGTAAGGCGATTGCCGCCACTCATTGATGGTATGCATCCTGCGCCGTTAATCGCCACGTAAAACGCCGCCACTCATTCTTATGGCCTCCCTGCCGCTGTTAATCACCGGTATGGGGCGATTGCCGCCACTCATTCTTATGGCCCCTGCGCTGATTAATCTCCCGTAAAGGCGTGCCGCCACTCATTCTCATGGCCCCCCGCTGCTGTTAATCGAACGTAAGGCGATTGCCGCCACTCATTCTATCGCCTCCCTGCCGCCGTTATTCGCCCGTAGAGGCGATTGCCGCCACTCATTCTTATCGCCCCCTGCCGCCGTTAATCGCCCGTAGGCGATTGCCGCCACTCATTCTTGGCCTCCGTTCTTGCCGTTAATCGCCCGTAAGGCGTGCCACCACTCATTCTTATGGCCCCTGCCGCCGTTAATCGCCGGTAAGGCGATTGCGTCCGCACCATTCTTATGCGCCTCCCTGGCCGTTGATAGTCTGCATTAGGCGATTGCCGTCACTATTGTATCACCCCTGCCGCCGTTAATCGCCCGTAAGGCGATTTGCCGCCACTCATTCTTTTCGCCCCTGCGCGTTATCGCCCGTGGGCGATTGCCGCTACTCATTCTTATGGTCTCTGTCGCCGTTAATCGCCGTGTAAGGCGTGCCAGCGCATTCTTATGGCTTCTGCGCCGTTAATCGTCTTAAGGCGATTGCGCCACTCATTCTTATTGGTCCCTGCGGCCGTTAATGTCGTGAAGTACGTTGCGCCACTCATTCTGATGCCCCTGCGGCCGTTAATCGTCCGTAGGGCGGTTGCGCCACTCGTTCTTATGTATTCCGGCCGCCGTTAATGCCGTAAGGCGATTGCCCGCCACTCATTCTTGGGTCCTGCCGTTGTCTGGGCGATTGCGCCACTCATTCTTATCACCTCCTTGCCGTTGTTATGCCTGTAATGTGATTGATGCCACTCATTCTTATCGTCTCTGTCGCCGTTAATCGCCGTAAGGCGATTGCCGCCACTCATTCTTATGTTTACTGCCGCCGTTAATCGCCCGTAAGGCATTGCCGCCACTCATTCATATGGTCCCTACGCGGTTAATCGCCGTAGGCGATTGCGCCACTCATTCTTATGGCCTCCCTGCGCCGTTAATCGCCTGTAAGGCGATTGCATACTCATTCTTATGGCCTCCCTGCGCGGATTAATCGCCCATAAGGCGATTTTCGCCACTCGTTTAGCCCTATTTTCTGCTTATGGATTAATCGCCTGTGGGCGATTGCCGCCACTCGTTCTTATATTTACTCCGCCGTTAATAAGCCCGTGGGCGATTGCCGCCACGCATTCTTATGGTTGCCGGTTAATAAGCCGTAAAGGCGATTGCGCCACTTCATTCTTATGGCCCCTGCACGTTAATCGCCATTAAGGCGATTGCCGCCACTCATTCTTATGGCCTCCTGCGGTTAATAAGCCGTAAAAGATTGCGCCCTCATTCTTATGGTCTCCTGCCGCCCTTAATCGCCCGCCAAAGGCGATTGCCGCCCACATTCTTATGGCCTCCCTGCGCGTTAATGGACCAAGGCGATTGCCGCCACTCATTCTAATGGCCTCCTGCCGCCGTTAATCGCCCGTAGGGGCATTTCGCCACTCGTTCTTATGGCCCCTGCCGCGTTAATCGCCCGTAAGGCGATTGCATACTCATTCTTATGGCCCCTGCCGCCGTTAATCGCCCGTAAGGCGTTGCCGCCACTCATTCTTATGGCCCCTGCCGCGTTAATCGCCCGTAAGGCGATTGCTCTCATTCTTATGGCCTTCCCTGCCGCCGTTATCGCCGTAAGGCGATTTGCGCCACTCATTCTTATGGTCTCCTGCCGCCTTAATCGCCCGTGGGCGATTGCCGCCTCATTCTTATGGCCTCCTGCGCCGTTCGCCCGTAAGGCTTTGCCGCCACTCTGTATGTTCCCTGCGTGGTTAATGGTCCTGGGCGATTGCATCACTCATTCTTATGGCCTCCTGCCGTTAATCGCCCATAAGGCGTTGCGCCGCCTCATTCTTATGGCTCCCTGCGCGTTTGTCGCCCATAAGGCGTTGCCACTCATTCTTATGGCTCTCCCTGCGTTAATCGCCCGTAAAGGCGTTGCGCCCTCATTCTATGGCCTCCCTGCCGCCTGTTAATAGCCCGTAAAAGGCGTTGCGCCCTTTCATTCTTATATCCCCTGCCGCCGTTAATCGCCCGTAAGGGTTGGCGTGTATCGCCCTTAGGCGATTGCCGCCACTCTTTTTTTTTACGGCCGTTAATCCCGTGTCAAGGGCGATTGCGACGACTCGTCTTGTATTTCGGCTGGGTTGATCGTCCGTGGGCGATTGCGCCACTTTTTCTTATGTCCCTTTCCTGCGCCGTTAATGTCGGCTTGTAAGGCGATTTGCGCCACTCATTCTTGTGGCCTCCTGCCGGTTAATCGCCGTGAAGGCGTTGCCGCCACTCATTGGCTATGGCATCCGTGCTTAGTTAATCGCCGGTAGGCGTTGCGCCACTCATTCTTATGGCCTCTGCCGCCGTTGTCGCCCGTAAGGCGTTACGCCTTTCTTATGGCCTCCTGCGCGTTAATCTCCGTGGCGTTGCCGCCACTCATTCTTATGGCCCTTGCGTAGTTAATCCGGGCGTGGGCGTTGCGCTACTCATTCTTATGGCCTCCCTGCCGCCGTTGTTCGCCCGTAGGCGATTGCGTCCTCATTCTTATAGGCCCTGCAGGCGTTAATCGCCCGTGAAAGGCGTTGCGGCCACTCATTCTTATGGCCTCCGTTTTGCCGTTAATAAGCCCGTAAGGCGATTGCGCCACTATTCTTATGGCCCCTGCCGCGTTATTCGCCAGTAGAGGCGATTGCCGCCACTCATTCTTGTAGCCTCTATGCGCCGTTAATCGCCCGTGAGGCGTGCCGCCACTCATTCTTATGGCCCCCTGCGCCGTTGTTGTGGTGGGGGTGTTTTTTTTGTGGTGTTGGGTTAATCGCCGTAAAATGGATTGCGCACTCATTCTTATTTTTACTGCGCGTTATTCGCCCGTAAGGCGATTGCGCTTCACTCATTCTTATGGTCCCCTGTGGATTAATCGCCGTGGGCGATTGCCTCACTCATTCTTATGGCCCCTGCGTCGTTTGTCGCCATTAAAGCGATTGCGCCGCATTCTTATGGCCTCCTGCGCCGTTAATCGCCCGGGCGTTGCCGCCACTCATTCTTATGGCCCCTGCCGCCGATTGTCGCCCGTAAGGCGTTGCCGCCACTCATTCTTATCGCCTCCTGCCGCCGTTAATAGCCCGTAAGGCGATTGCCGCCACTCATTCTTATAGCCCCTGCTAGCCCAATGCCCCGTAAGGCGTTGCCGCCACTCATTCTTATGGCCCCTGCCTTGGTTAATCGCCCGTGTGGCGTTGCCGCCACTCATTCTTATGGCCCCTGCGCGTTATTAGCCCGTAAGGCGATTGCGCCACTCATTCTTATGTGCCTCCTGCCGCAGTTTGTCGGCCGTAGGCGATGCCGCCACTCATTCTTATGGCCCCCTGCCGTTAATCGCCCGTAAGGCGATTGCGCGCCACACTCTTATGGCCCCTGCGCCGTTAATCGCCCGTGGGCGTTGCCGCCACTCATTCTTATGGCCCCTCCGCCGTTAATCGCCCGTGGCGTTGCCGCCACTGCATTCTTATAGCTTCCTGCCGCCGTTAATCGCCGATGGCGATTGCGCCACTCATTCTTATGGCCCCTGCACGGGTTAATCGCCGTAAGGCGTTGCCGCCACTCATTCTTATGGCCTCCTGCCGCCGTTAATCGCCCGTAGGCATTTGCCGCCCTCATTCTTATGGCCCCCTGCCGCGTAATCGCCCGTAAGGCGATTGCCGCCACTATTCTTGCTGGCTCCTGCGCCGTTGTCGCCGGTAGAAGCGTTGCGCCACTCATTCTTATGGCCTCCCTGCGCGTTAATCGCCCGTGGCGTGCCGCCACTCTTCTTATGGCCCCTGCCGCCGTTAATCGCCCGTAGGCGTTGCGCCACTCATTCTTATGGCCCTGCCGCAGTTTATCGCCGTAAGCGTTGCGCCACTCATTCTTATGGCCTGCGTGTTAATCGCCCGTAAGGCGATTGCCGCCGCTCATTCTTATGGCCTCCTGCGTGTTAATCGCCCGTAGGCGATTGCCGCCACTCATTCTTATGGCCTCCTGCCGCCTTAATCGCCCGTAAGGCGATTTGCCGCCACTCATTCTTATGGCCTCCCTGCCGCGTTAAGCCCGTAAGGCGATTTGCGCCCTCATTCTTATGGCCCCCTGCGCGTTAATCGCCCGTAGGCGTTGCGCCCACTCATTCTTATGGCCTCCTGCCGCCGTTAATGGCCGTAAGGCGATTGCGCCACTTTCTTATGGCCCCCCTGCGTTAATGCGTGGGCGATTTCCGCCACTCATTCTTATGGCCTCCCTGCGCCGTTAATCGCCCGTAAGGCGTTTGGCGCCACTCATTCTTATGGCCCCTGCGGTTAATCGCCCGTAGGCGATTGCCGCCACTCATTCTTATGGCCCCTGCGGGGTTAATCGCCGTAAGGCGTTTGCCGACTCATTCTTATGGCCTCCTGCGCCGTTATTATTGCCCGTAGGCGTTGCCGCCACTCATTCTTATCGCCCCCTGCCGCCGTTAATCGCCGTAAGGCGATGCCGCCACTCATTCTTATGGCCCCCTGCCGCCGTTAATCGCCCGTAAGGCGATTGCCTCCACTATGGCCCCTGCGCGTTAATCGGCCGTGGCGTTGCCGCCACTCATTCTTATCGCCCTGCCGTTAATCGCCCGTGGGCGATTGCCGCCACTATTCTTATGGCCCTGCGCGTAATCGCCGTGGCGTTGCGCACTCATTCTTATGGCCCCTGCTGCGCGTTGTTTGCCCGTAAGGCGATTGCGCCACTCATTCTTATGGCCTCCTGCCTTAATCGCCCGTAAGGCGATTGCCGCCGCATTCTTATCGCCCCCTGCCGCCGTTAATCGCCCGTAAGCGTTGCCGCCACTCATTCTTATGGCCTCCTGCCGCGTTAATAACCCGTAAGGCGTTGCCGCCACTCATTCTTATCGCCTCCCTGCCGCGTAATCGCCCGTAAGGCGTTGCGCCACTCATTCTGCCCCCCGTTGTCGCCCGTAAGGCGTTGCCGCCACTCATTCTTATCCCCCTGCGCCGTTAATCGCCCGTAAAGCGATTGCCACTCATTCTTATGGCCCCTGCCTCGTTATCCCGCCGTTAATCGCCGTGTAAGGCGTTGCCGCCACTCATTCTTATGGCCCCCTGCCGCCGTTAATGTGGGCGATTGCCTCATTCTTATGGCCCCCCTGCGCGTTAATAAGCCCGTGAGGCGATTGCGCCACTCATTCTTATTGTCTTGCCGCCGTTAATCGCCCGTAGGCGATTGCCGCCACTCATTCTTATCGCCTCCCTGCGCCGTTAATCGCCCGTAAGGCGTTGCAGCCCTCATTCTTATGGCCTCTGCCGCTGTTAATAGCCGTGGCGTTGCATACTCATTCTTATGGCCCCCTGCCGCCGTTAATCGCCCGTGAGCGATTGCCGCCACTCATTCTTATGGCCCCCTGCCGCGTTAATCGCCCGTAAAGGCGATTGCCGCCACTCATTCTTATGGCCCCCCTGCCTGAGTTAATGCGTAAGGCGATTGCCGCCTCATTCTTATGGCCTCCCTGCCGCGTTAATCGCCCGTAAGGCGTTGCGCCACTCATTCTTATGGCCCCTGCACCGTTAATCGCCCGTAAGGCGTTGCTGCCACTCATTCTTATGGCCCCCTGCGCGTTATCGCCCGTAAGGCGTTGCCGCCACTTCATTCTTATGGCCCCCTGCCGTTAATCGCCCGTGAGCGTTGCCCGCCACTCATTCTTATGGCCCCCTGCTGCCGTTAATCGCCCGTAAGGCGTTGCGCCACTCATTCTTATGGCCCCCTGCACGTGGTTATCGCCCGTAAGGCGATTGCCGCCACTTTCTTGCATGGCCCCCTGCCGCCGTTAATCGCCCGTAGGCGTTGCCGCCACTCATTCTTATGGCTGCATCCTCCGTAATCGCCCGTGAGGCGTTGCCCGCCACTCATTCTTATGGCCTACCGCGTTAATCGCCCGTAAAGGCGATTGCCGCCACTCATTCTTATGGCCCCCTGCCGCCGTTGTCGCCCGTAAGGCGTTGCCGCCACTCATTCTTATGGCCCCCTGCGCCGTTAATCGCCCGTGAGCGTTGCCGCCACTCATTCTTATGGCCCCCGCCCCGTTAATCGCCGTAAGGCGTTGCCGACTCATTCTTATGGCCCCTGCCGCCGTTAATCGCCCGTAAGGCGTTGCCGCCACTCATTCTTATGGCTCTGCCGCGTTAATCGCTGCGTTGCCGCCACTCATTCTTGTGGCCCCTGCAGGTTTCGCCGTGGGCGATTGCGCCACTCATTCTTATGGCCCCCTGCCGCCTTGTTAATCGCCCGTAAGGCGTTGCCGCCACTCATTCTTATCGCCTCCCTGCGCCGTTAATCGCCCGTAAGGCGTTGCCGCCACTCATTCTTATCGCCTCCCTGCCGCCGTTAATCGCCCGTAAGGCGTTGCCGCACCTCATTCTTATGGCCCCCTGCCGCCGTTAATCGCCCGTAAGGCGATTGCCGCCACTCATTCTTATTGCCTCCCTGCCGCCGTTAATCGCCCGTAAGGCGTGCGCCACTCATTCTTATGGCCTCCCTGCCGCCGTTAATCGCCCGTAAGGCGTTGCCGCCACTCATTCTTATGGCCCCCTGCCTCCGTTAATCGCCCGTGAGGCGATTGCGCCACTCATTCTTATGGCCCCCCTGCCGGTTAATCGCCCGTGGGCGTTTGCCGCCACTCATTCTTATCGCCTCCTGCCGCCGTTATTCGCCCGTAAGGCGTTGCCGCCACTCATTCTTATCCCCTTGCGCCGTTAATCGCCCGTAAAGCGTTGCGCCACTCATTCTTATGGCCCTGCGCCGTTAATCGCCCGTAAAGCGTTGCCGCCATCATTCTTGGCCCTCCTGCCGCCGTTAATCGCCCGTAGGCGTTGCCGCCACTCATTCTTATGGCCCCCCTGCCGCCGTTAATCGCGCCGTAAGGCGTTGCCGCCACTCATTCTTATGGCCTCCCTGCGCCGTTAATCGCCGTAAGGCGTTGCGCCACTCATTCTTATGGCCCCCTGCCGCCGTTAATCGCCCGTGGGCGATTGCTGCCACTCATTCTTATGGTCCCCTGCGCGGTTATCGCCCGTGGGCGTTGCCGCCACTCATTCTTATGGCCCCCTGCCGCGTTAATCGCCCGTAAGGCGTTGCCGCCACTCATTCTTATGGCCCCTGCCGCCGTTAATCGCCCGTGAGCGTTGCGCCACTCATTTTACCCCGCCGTTATTCGCCCGTAAGCGTTGCGCCACTCATTCTTATTGGCCCCTGCGCCGTTTCGCCCGTAAAGGCGTTGCCACTCATTCTTATGGCCCCCTGCCGCCGTTAATCGCCCGTAAGGCGTTGCGCCCCTCATTCTTATGGCCCCCTGCGCCGTTAATCGCCCGTAAGGCGTTGCCGCCACTCATTCTTATGGCTGCGTTAATCGCCCGTAAGCGTTGCGCCACTCATTCTTATCGCCTCCTGCGTTGTTGCCCGTAGGCGATTGCGCCACTCATTCTTATGGCCCCCTGCCGCCGTTAATCGCCCGTAAGCGTTGCCGCCACTCATTCTTATCGCCTCCCCGCGTTAATCGCCCGTAAGGCGTTGCCGCCACATTCTTATGGCCTCCCCTGCCGCCGTTAATCGCCCGTAAGGCGTTGCCGCCACTCATTCTTATGGCCCCCGCCGTTAATCGCCGTGGCGTTGCCGACTCATTCTTATCCTGCCGTTAATCGCCCGTAAGGCGATTGCCGCCACTCATTCTTACTGGCTCCCTGCGCCGTTATTCGCCGTAAGGCGTTGCCGCCACTCATTCTTATCGCCCCCCTGCGTTAATCGCCCGTAAGGCGATTGCGCCACTCATTCTTATGGCCCCCTGCACCGTTAATCGCCCGTGGGCGTTCGCCACTCATTCTTATAGCCCCCCTGCGTTAATCGCCCGTAAGGCGTTGCCGCCACTCATTCTTATGGCCCCCTGCCGCCGTTAATCGCCCGTAAACGTTGCCGCCACTCATTCTTATGGCCCCCTGCCGCCGTTAATAGCCCGTAAGGCGTTGCCGCCACTCATTCTTATGGCCCCCCTGCCGCCGTTTTCGCCTGGAAAGCGTTGCCGCCACTCATTCTTATGGCCCCCTGCCTTAGATTCGCCCGTAGGCGTTGCCGCCACTCTTCTTATGGCCCCTTGCCGCCGTTAATCGCCCGTGAAGCGTTGCGCCGCCTCATTCTTATAGTCCTGCGCCGTTAATCGCCCGTAAGGCGATTGCCGCCACTCATTCTTATGGCCCCCCTGCCGCCGTTAATCGCCCGTAAGGCGTTGCCGCCACTCATTCTTATCGCCTCCCTGCCGCCGTTATTCCCAGCCGTAAGGCGTTGCGCCACTCATTCTTATCGCCCCCTGCCGCCGTTAATCGCCCGTGAGCGTTGCCGCCACTCATTCTTATGGCCCCCCTACGCCGTTAATCGCCCGTAAGGCGTTGCCGCCACTCATTCTGCCCCTGCCGCGTTAATCGCCCGTGGGCGATTGCGCCACTCATTCTTATGGCCTCCTGCGCCGTTAATCGCCCGTAAGGCGATTGCCGCCACTCATTCTTATGGCCCCCTGCCGGCGTTAATCGCCCGTGGGCGATTGCCGCCACTCATTCTTATGGCCCCTCCTGCCGCCGTTAATCGCCGTAAGGCGTTGCCGCCACTCATTCTTATCGCCTCCCTGCCGCGTTAATCGCCCGTAAGGCGATTGCCGCCACTCATTCTTATGGCCCCCTGCGCCGTTAATCGCCCGTAAGGCGATTGCCGCCACTCATTCTTATGGCCTCCCTGCCGCCGTTAATTGCCCGTAGGCGTTGCCGCCACTCATTCTTATGGCTCCTGCCTGCGTTAATCGCCCGTAAGGCGTTGCGCCACTCATTCTTATGGCCCCCTGCCGCCGTTAATCGCCCGTAAGCGTTGCCGCCACTCATTCTTATGGCCCCCCTGCCGCCGTTAATCGCCCGTAAGGCGATGCGCCACTCTTCTTATCGCCCCTGCCGCCGTTATTCGCCCGTAAGCGTTGCCGCCACTCATTCTTATCGCCCCCTGTGGCCGTTAATCGCCCGTCAGGCGTTGCCGCCACTCATTCTTATGGCCCCCCTGCCGCCGTTAATCGCCCGTAAGCGTTGCGCCACTCATTCTTATGCCCTCTGCCGCCGTTAATCGCCCGTAAAGCGTTGCCCGCCTTCTTATGGCCCCCTGCGCCCGTTAATCGCCCGTAAGCGTTGCCGCCACTCATTCTTATGGCCTCCCTGCCGCGCGTTAATGCCCGTAAGGCGTTGCGCCCTTCATTCTTATAGCCCCCCTGCCGCCGTTTCGCCCGTAGGCGTTGCCGCCACTCATTCTTATGGTCCCCCTGCCTCCGTTAATCGCCCGTAAGGCGATTGCGCCACTCATTCTTATGCCCCCCTGCCGCCGTTAATCGCCCGTAAAGCGTTGCGCCACTCATTCTTATGGCCCCCCTGCCGCCGTTAATCGCCCGTGAGGCGTTGCGCCCACTCATTCTTATGGCCCCCTGCGCCCGTTATTCGCCCGTAGGCGTTGCCGCCACTCATTCTTAGCCCCCTGCGCCCGTTAATCGCCCGTGGCGTTGCCGCCACTCATTCTTATGGCCCCCCTGCGCGTTAATCGCCCGTAAGCGTGCCGCCACTCATTCTTATGGCCCCCCCTGGGTATCGCCCGTAAGCGTTGCGCCTCATTCTTATGGCCCCCTGCCGCCGTTAATCGCCCGTAAGGCGATTGCCGCCACTCATGTCGCCTCCTGCCGCCGTTAATCGCCCGTAAAGGCGTTACCGCCACTCATTCTTATCGCCCCTGCGCCGTTAATCGCCCGTAGGCGTTGCGCCACTCATTCTTATGGCCTCCCTGCCGCCGTTAATCGCCCGGTAAGGCGTTGCCGCCACATTCTTATGGCCTCCCTGCGCCGTTAATCGCCCGTAAGGCGATTGCCGCCACTCTTCTGCCGCTCCCTGCCGCCGTTAATCGCCCGAGCGATTGCCGCCACTCATTCTTATGGCCCCCCTGCCGCCGTTAATCGCCCGGCGTTGCCGCCACTCATTCTTATCGCCTTCTCCTGCCGTTAATCGCCCGTGGAAGCGTTGCGCCACTCATTCTTATCGCCTCCCTGCGCGTTAATCGCCCGTAAGGCGTTGCGCCACTCATTCTTATGGCCCCCTGCCGCGTTATCGCCCGTAAGGCGATTGCCGCCACCATTCTTATGGCCCCCTGCGCCGTTAATCGCCCGTAAGGCGTTGCCGCCACTCATTTATGGCCCCTGCCGCCGTTAATCGCCCGTGAGGCGATGCCGCCACTCATTCTTATGGCCCCCCTGCCGCCGTTAATCGCCCGTGGCGTTGCCGCCACTCATTCTTATCGCCCCCTGCCGCCGTTATTCGCCCGTGGCGTTGCCGCCACTCATTCTTATCGCCCCCTGCACCGTTTTGTCGCCCGTAAGGCGTTGCCGACTCATTCTTATCGCCCCCCCTGCCGGTTATCGCCCGTAAGCGTTGCGCCACTCATTCTTATCGCCCCCTGCGTGAATCGCCCGTAAGGCGTTGCCGCCACTCATTCTTATGGCCTCCTGCCGCCGTTAATCGCCCGTAAGGCGTTGCCGCCACTCATTCTTATGGCCTCCTGCCGCCGTTAATCGCCCGTAAAGGCGTTGCGCCACTCATTCTTATGGCCCCCTGCCGCGTTAATCGCCCGTAAGGCGATGCCGCCCTCATTCTTATGGCCCCCCTGCCGCCGTTAAT
>NW_024734490.1:0-13190 GCF_018991925.1 Homarus americanus | reverse complement strand
ATAAAATGGAACAAGGTTGAGTGATGGTTGTTGAACTGATATAGAAATGTTAAGTGGTAGTAGATATAGTGTAAAATAAGTCATTGAGTGATACTGAAGTTGTGTAGTACCCAAGTTTGGTTCACTTGTATGTTACTGAGGAAATTATTCAATCAGGATTTTTTTACAAGGATGATTGGTGTACCTGAAGTTGATGATCGTTTTTTTTTTTTTTTATTATAATGGTTGCCCCTCCTGTAATGAGAATGGCCAGGCCCAAGGGCCACCTAGGCGTGAATTTGTTTAAGGTGTTGAAGCTGTCGCCAACACAACAACCACACCCTGAGTTAATGAGCTGAGTGACCCAGTGTCAAGGAATAGTCCGTGGCCAACTGCACTGGCTAACCATTACCCCGTAACACGACGCGCGAATCGATTAACATCCAGGTCCCCAATTTCTGTTGGGTAGATAGAGGTAAATGACGCAAAGGAACTTGCTCATGGTCTCACCCTGCCCGGAAATGGAACCCGGGTTCATTCGCTTGCGAGGCGAGCAAGCTGACAATTACACCGTGTGTCGCCAACGTACACACACACACACACCCACACACACACACACACACACACGTCTCCTGAAGTAGATATGAGAGAGAGAGAGAGAGAGAGAGATCTAATCAGCTTATTATCATCCTACACCAACAGGAAGCGACAGACAGACACGTCACAACCACCAAGTTTTTCTCAAATTAACATAATCTCTTGTCGTCGTGTCCGTGTGGCTGTCGTGTTTGTCAATCCAGCAATTTCTCTTCTTTCTTCTCTCTTGATTATTTCTTCTTTTATTTAATTTTTTTGTTGATTTTCGTCTTCATTTCTTCATTTAAAATTTTCGTGATTTCTTTCCTTCCCTCTATCCTTCTTTCTTTCCTTCCCTCTATTCTTCTTTCTTTCCTCGCCATCCTCTTTATTTTCACCCTTCCATCATCTTTATCAGTTTTTCAATTTTCCGTCTCCTTCCTCCCTTCCTTTTCCTATTCTCATCTTTCCTTCAACCTTCCCTCCTTCATAATTCCTCTCCATCTCTCCCTCTATTCCTTCCTTCATCACCATCATATAAAATCATACTCGCTTCCCCCCCTCCCTCCTCCTCCCCCCCCAAAAAATAATATTCATCCCAACTTAAAAATTCACGTTTCCTGGCCACTGAGGTCACCTACCCTGACCTTACCTTTACTTTGACCTGACCTGACCTCTCCCGAATGATGCCTTATACCTTATACCCAAACGATATATACCCATACACCAAATGAAACTCGAAGAGACTGACTATAATGTGTGTGTGTGGATATTAATCTGTTATCATTCAATCAAAAGTTTATAAGGTTTTACAAAGTTGTTTTCATTTTAATGTGGACTGGAGACCCTGTATAATATAAGTTGACTAATACTATACTTATGAGTGGGAGTAAACACTAATTCACATCTCTCTCTCTCTCTCTCTCTCTCTATCTCTCTCTCTTTCTCTCTCTCTCTCCAGTCTATTTCCCTCGTCTTCCCTCTCAATAATATCTTTCTCTCAATCTACATCTCTCTCTCTCTCTCTCTTTCTCTCTCCCGGAATATCAACAGTGAGTAAATATAAATAACCACACGATTTTACAGAATAGGGATATATATGTGTTAGAGAGAGAGAGAGAGAGAGAGAGAGAGAGATAAACTAACCATGGGACCTGATCTATCACTCATTTGAACCTAACCTAACCTGACCTCAACTATGCTTACAGAACCATTCCCCTAAGTCCCCCCCCCCTCGGCCCCCCAGCCCTTGACTGTAGGAGGAATGGGCGAGATAGGGCAGGAAAGGTCAACTGGGTGAGTATACACAAGGTCAACAGAGGTCAGGAGCCAAGAGGTACAGATCTCCGTGGGTCATGGTGGTCATACTATATAACTGTACTGTAGAAGGTATTGTTTCTCTCTCTCTCTCTCTCTCTCTCTCTCAGATAACCCCCAAGTTTGTTATGACTCTTCCTGGACAGTGTATTTTTATCTTCAAATAGGATATGTTATCGTGTATCTCTTGTTAGAACGAGGGAACAAATAATTTATTGAATAATGGCAGGTTGAGGGGGAGGGCGATGTACTGTACAGAACTAAACAAATATTTTTTTGGAAATACATTGTTTTTAACATTCAGTGCCATAATATTCTGACTTGTACTGTTTAACTATAATCTGCCTACGCTACCGTTCACGGGATGAATATGGGTGCACAATAAACTAGCTGCTGTATGTGGCAAATTTCAAAAGCGGATCCCCGCCTTTTTTATTACATACTAGGAAACATCTCACACTCACACACACACGTATAGATGATCAGTAAGGAGGAGCCTCGACCTGAGCCCTGACAGAACGTTACAGGTGTACTATTTCGTCAGGCCGCGGTTAGGAAGTATATGAGAGTGATTTTGGAAGTTATATTTATGTTCCATATAACATATTTATGGTGTGTGTGTGTGTGTGTGTGTGTGTGTGTCTGTAATTATGTTAGCTTATGTTTGGTTAGTTATTAGTTGGAGTAAGTTGTCGTGGAGATTTTTCAGGTTAGGTTAGATTAGATGAGGTTAGGTTGTGTTAGATTAGGTTAGTTATTAGTTGGAGTAAGATGGAGTTAAGATTCTTCTGGATATACAAAACACTAAAGTTATTATCCAGCGTAATCCTCCCACACACCCCAGCAAAATGATTCACAATGGAGACTGATTAATGAATGCTTGTGTTGTGATAATAATTCCTCTTATTGATTAACGAACTTTAAATAAAATGGAACAAGGCTGAGTGATGGTTGTTGAACTGATATAGAAATGTTAAGTGGTAGTAGATATAGTGTAAAATAAGTCATTGAGTGATACTGTAGTTGTGTAGTACCCAAGTTTGGTTCACTTGTATGTTACTCAGGAAATTATTCAATCAGGATTTTTTTACAAGGATGATTGGTGTACCTGAAGTTGATGATCGTTTTTTTCTTTTTTATTATTATAATGGTTGCCCCTCCTGTAATGAGAATGGCCAGGTCCAAGGGCCACCTAGGCGTGAATTTGTTTAAGGTGTTGAAGCTGTCGCCAACACAACAACCACACCCTGAGTTAATGAGCTGAGTGACCCAGTGTCAAGGAATAGTCCGTGGCCAACTGTACTGGCTAACCATTACCCCGTAACACGACGCGCGAATCGATTAACATCCAGGTCCCCAATTACTGTTGGGTAGATAGAGGTAAATGACGCAAAGGAACTTGCTCATGGTCTCACCCTGCCCGGAAATGGAATCCGGGTTCATTCGCTTGCGAGGCGAGCAAGCTGACAATTACACCTTGTGTTGCCAACGTACACACACACACACACGTCTCCTGACGTAGATATGAGAGAGAGAGAGAGAGAGAGAGAGAGAGAGAGAGAGAGAGAGATCTAATCAGCTTATTATCAACCTACACCAACAGGAAGCGACAGACAGACACATCACAACCACCAAGTTTTTCTCAAATTAACATAATCTCTTGTCGTCGTGTCCGTGTGGCTGTCGTGTTTGTCAATCCAGCAATTTCTCTTCTTTCTTCTCTCATGATTATTTCTTCTTTTATTAAATTTTTTTGTTGATTTTCGTCTTCATTTCTTCATTTAAAATTTTCGTGATTTCTTTCCTTCCCTCTATCCTTCTTTCTTTCCTTCCCTCTATCCTTCTTTCTTTCCTCGCCATCCTCTTTATTTTCACCCTTCCATCATCTTTATCAGTTTTTCAATTTTCCCTGTCTCCTTCCTCCCTTCCTTTTCCTATTCTCATCTTTCCTTCAACCTTCCCTCCTTCATAATTCCTCTCCATCTCTCCCTCTATTCCTTCCTTCATCACCATCATATAAAATCATACTCGCTTCCTCCCCCCCCCCAAAAAAAATACTCATCCCAACTTAAAAATTCACGTTTCCTGGCTACTGAGATCACCTACCCTGACCTTACCTTTACTTTGACCTGACCTGACCTCTCCCGAATGATGCCTTATACCTTATACCCAAACGATATATACCCATACACCAAATGAAACTCGAAGAGACTGACTATAATGTGTGTGTGTGGATATTAATCTGTTATCATTCAATCAAAAGTTTATAAGGTTTTACAAAGTTGTTTTCATTTTAATGTGGACTGGAGACCCTGTATAATATAAGTTGACTAATACTATACTTATGAGTGGGAGTAAACACTAATTCACATCTCTCTCTCTCTCTCTCTCCAGTCTATTTCCCTCGTCTACTCTCTCAATAATATCATTCTCTCAATCTACATCTCTCTCTCTCTCTCTCTTTCTCTCTCCCAGAATATCAACAGTGAGTAAATATAAATAACCACACGATTTTACAGAATAGGGATATATATGTGTTAGAGAGAGAGAGAGAGAGAGAGAGAGAGAGATAAACTAACCATGGGACCTGATCTATCACTCATTTGAACCTAACCTAACCTAACCTCAACTATGCTTACAGAACCATTCCCCTCCGTCCCCCCCCTTCGGCCCCCCAGCCCTTGACTGTAGGAGGAATGGGCGATAGGGCAGGAAAGGTCAACTGGGTGAGTATACACAAGGTCAACAGAGGTCAGGAGCCAAGAGGTACAGATCTCCGTGGGTCATGGTGGTCATACTATATAATTGTACTGTAGAAGGTATTGTTTCTCTCTCTCTCTCTCTCTCTCTCTCAGATAACCCCTAAGTTTGTTATGACTCTTCCTGGACAGTGTATTTATATCTTCAAATAGGATATGTTATCGTGTATCTCTTGTTAGAACGAGGGAACAAATAATTTATTGAATAATGGCAGGTTGAGGGAGAGGGCGATGTACTGTACAGAACTAAACAAATAATTTTTTGGAAATACAATGTTTTTAACATTCAGTGCCATAATATTCTGACTTGTACTGTTTAACTATAATCTGCCGACGCTACCGTTCACGGGATGAATATGGGTGCACAATAAACTAGCCGCTGTATGTGGCAAAATTCAAAAGCGGATCCCCGCCTTTTTTATTACATACTAGGAAACATCTCACACTCACACACACACGTATAGATGATCAGTAAGGAGGAGCCTCGACCTGAGCCCTGACAGAACGTTACAGGTGTACTATTTCGTCAGGCCGCGGTTAGGAAGTATATGAGAGTGATTTTGGAAGTTCTATTTATGTTCCATACAACATATTTATGGTTTATGTGTGTGTGTGTGTGTGTGTGTGTGTGTGTGTGTGTGTGTGTGTCTGTCTGTCTGTCTGTAATTATGTTAGCTTATGTTTGGTTAGTTATTAGTTGGAGTAAGTTGTCGTGGAGATTTTTCAGGTTAGGTTAGATAAGATTAGGTTAGGTTGTGTTAGATTAGGTTAGTTATTAGTTGGAGTAAGCTGGAGTTAAGATTCTTCTGGATATACAAAACACTAAAGTTATTATCCAGCGTAATCCTCCCACACACCCCAGCAAAATGATTCACAATGGAGACTGATTAATGAATGCTTGTGTTGTGATAATAATTCCTCTTATTGATTAACGAACTTTAAATAAAATGGAACAAGGTTGAGTGATGGTTGTTGAACTGATATAGAAATGTTAGGTGGTAGTAGATATAGTGTAAAATAAGTCATTGAGTGATACTGTAGTTGTATAGTACCCAAGTTTGGTTCACTTGTATGTTACTGAGGAAATTATTCAATCAGGCTTATTGTCTGACAGGTCTCGTCTCTCTTATGGCATTTGGCTGAATTAAGGTATTAAGTTTTCATAAATTTTAAACTATTACACTCTGGTTATATTACGACATATTAAACGATTACAGTGTTATATTACGACATATTAAACGATCACATTGTCTATATAACGACATATCACCAATACAATAAAATATATAGTTTTTGTATATGTTTATCGCTACACATTATTTATGTGTTTCTGAATAACATAGCTGATTAATCAATGTTATTTATCACATATCACTTTAATAAGTATTTCAGCTTTCCTAACCTTATATAACATGTTTACCATCACGTGACACAGACAGACTCTCTCTCTGTGGTAAAACGGAGTTAGATACACGTCTCTCTCTCTCTCTCTCTCTCTCATGATCTGACATAACTCTTGGAAACTTCTGAATTAAACACCAGTAATATATCTTTGTACGATAGTTCCCCTTATGTTGTTAAATATGTATAAACTATTGAGAAATAATTAACAAAATAGTTACGTAACATCAAGTGTGTGTGTGTGTGTGTGTGTGTGTGTGTGTGTGTGTGTGTGTGTGTGTGTGTGTGCGCGTAATAAGGAGGACTAACAATCTTCACCTTACTGTAAGATCCTCCCACTTCACTACACATATCAACAGTAATCTGAAAATAAACCAGATTAGAACATGTTCCCGCCTTGTTATCCTGTTAATTACGTTTGCGTGTCAATTGGTCGTTAACACCACCAGGTAACGTAATTACTAACGAAGTAATTTTAACTTCGAGGATTGTAATGCATGTTCCATTATTCTTAATTCCTTTGGCCAGACCACCAAATTGTTTCGCCCAGGTAATGATGATACAGGTGGACAGTTATGTTATGTATTTAAAAACGAAAATTTCATATGGTGCCGGAGTGTGTGTGTGTGTGTGTGTGTGTGTGTGTAGGTAGGTCAACAGCAGAGGTAGTTGTCATAAACCATGTACACCTCCCTCCTATTCTGTGTATTACATGTTAGTTGTGTCTTTATCGTGTTGGTCATTTATCCCTTATAAGTTAACACCCCCCCCGTATTGTTATTTTGTTCTACTCATTCTCTTACACTTATTTCTCTACGTACTTAGGAGTCACATTGAGTCAAATCTTTTTCTATTTAATATTTCAGGTTTTACATATTCCTGCATAGGATCTTTACTCATTACTAAATCTTACCTTTATATATAGGACAATTTCCCCCATAATTACGAACTTTTACTTCAATACATCAACGTTTTGTCCGTAAATTGTTTTTGGTTATTTCTTACACCCAAAATAATTAAGTTACGATTTATTTTGAAGTTCATCGGGAATGTAGTTTATAAATATCACCACTTGATTGTTAGGTTAAGTTAGGTAAAGTTAGGTTAGGTTAGGTTAGGTTAAGTTAAGTTTGGCCGTAGGTATAGTGTCTGGCCCGGTGAGCAAGGTATGGCTGTCAAAACGGGTCACAGTTTTATTTATCTCAAGTTGTTTATTTCTATTTTATAAACTGAAAAGAGTCAACAACATTTTCTTTATACACCAGTGTACAGTATAGTACGAGTATACAGTGTTGTGTATGGTGTATAACGAGGCCGAACGCCTTGACATAACGTATATATCAAACTACGGGAACTGTTTACATATAACATTAGGTATTTTCTTAAGCACACACCAAGATAAACGAAACTAAAGGAAGGTCAATTATAATACATTTTAACACTAACTCATAACTCTGAGGAGAGGGGCTAAAAATTATAAGCTTTTCGTCCAGTGAAGGTTTTATGTGGAGGGTCGAGGTGGAGAGATGACAGACCACACAGGTCTGATGTAAAGGCTGTCATGTGTGACGAGGCACACACACACACACACACGCACGCGCGCGCACACACACACACACACACACACACACACACACACACACAGAAATTGAAAAACAAAATTAGCCTTCAAACACCTTTTTAATACACCCTGTAACTCTCTTAATGTAAATAACCGAAATGATGTCAGGGGGATGTTTAGGGGAGGTGGTGTGACGTAAGGGGACGTATGGAAGGGGAGGTCTCTGTGCGCTGGACAGAGGATAGGGGACAGTTGCACCGCCACACTGTTGTGTTAAGTAAGAAATACTCAAGATCTGAATGCTAATACTTACCATTTGGTTGTAGTGTCATTGAGATAAATAACATAACATTATTACAGCCTGTCTGCTATAGTATGTGGACATTAGTCATGCTCTTCATGTCAACTTTGGGATAAACCTGAGCCGTGACGAAATGTGCCTAGGCATGAAGAGAAATTGTATTTATGAGTGTTTTTTTTTGTGTACGCTACAAAAATATACTATACAATATTAATAGTGAAAATATGTGTGTAATGATCAGAGGTGATGCATTTCCTGTTACGTAAGTGAGACTTGGTAAACAAGTAGAAAATTAGGTGATTGGACAGAAATGCGGCAGGCAAGACTATTGACTTTGTCTCAAAATCCTAGGCACCACGCCACCACCACACCACACCACACTCCATAAAGCCTGGCACTATAACACCTTAGACTTTGCTTGAGGATAAAAGTGGTAGATTTTTCCTTTTTCAGCATTACATTGTCACTGCAGGACAGGTATTATTTACTCCACGTTAGGTGAATGAAAAGCGTCCATACTACACTAATTATCTATGTCAACGTTGCCGGGCACATGTATGGAGACAAATTATATCATTGTGGTCCCAGGCTACTGTGTGCACCTCAAGTCTCACCGAGTAACTTAGAGGCTTCAGATTCACGTTCAGATACTCGCGGGGGTTCACACCTCACGGAAAGAATGGATTGACAACGCTGAGTGTACAAGTCGGAAATGTCCCCAACTGTACATAAAAAAATGAGATACTTTGGTTATATAATTAGGGAGGAGGGGATAAGAACAGAAATATTAATGGACAAAGTTGAGGGTAAAAGGGCCAGGGGAAGGCAACGACTGGGGTGGATGATGAAATTAAAACCTTGGGGGATTGTTAAAAACAGTCCGAGAAAGTTTAGAGTGGAGGACTGTGGTCGCCAACCCTCATATATATGGGGACGGTACACTTGATTGACTGAGGTTAGGTTCTTGATCATTTTTTTTTATTTGGTAAAAATTTATTTCCTCCGCCATTTTTGGGATGTTCTTAATTAAAGTGAAGAAGTTTTCTTCTATTGGAATGTTTCCTAACTTGGCTCCTTAACCCTGGCACCCGTTCTTAAAAATTACTCCTAATATTTCTGTGATAATTAAATTAGGTTAGGTTTAATTTCGTCAGCGTTTTGCGTGTTTTACCTCACGATTTCCCTTTACCTCAAAGCCCTGCCCACTCTGTGCGATAAAAATTAAATTTTCAAGTGAAATCACAAAGTATAAAAGAAAATCGAAAAATATAAATTTCCGACGAAAATCCAATAAAGTGACCTTTTTCGAATCTTTACCAAGTAAGGTTAGGTTAGGTTCGGTTATATTAGGTAATGTTAGATTAGGTAGGTTTAGTTGGTTGGTTTAGTTTGTTTTAATGTAAGTGTATGATACTGCAGGTACCATGGTGCTAAAGACTGCGATAATGGTCTTAACAATTATTAAAATGAATTATTCATGACAAATTTCTGACAACAATGTAGGTTCTGGTCTAACCATGACTAAACTGATAATGACGATAAGCAAAACCACCCAACCAAATTCAACTTTAAAATATCTCAAGATCTTTAGGTTTGGTTTAATTGGTTCGTTTTGTCTGTCGTCATTAAGGCCGCGCCCAAAAACACATCGTTGCCAAAATTATGCACTAATGACTGTTTGCACTTACGGTATGACTAAGTGGTACAGGTGCTGGTGGTGGGTGGTCAGGTCCTCGGTGACTCGAGAGACTTGTCATTCATGTTTTTTACTTTTCTTAAAAGTGGGTTTGTGCCTATAATCCCCTTGCCAGGTTAGTGTCCTCGTCAGTCAGTTCGAAGGCAGGGAAAAATTACTTCTCTTGTGAATGTGGATCACGTAAGCCTGGCGAGTTGTTAAGGTCAGTATGGATACAACATAGTGAGAGTTAAGCTTTTTGTAGGTATACAAGGTAATGTGACCAATACTACACTCGACCACCTTTACTTCCCCAACAGCAAAGTTAGGAAAACACATCCACAACTGGGTGAACTAACTCTGCTGTATGCGATTCTTACACTTCACAAGGCTTATTATCTAAGTCCTGGGTGTCCATGACATCAAACCCTGGAACAATTTTACTATTTCAAAGATACTTGATTTCTACAGTTGAATCAGTGAACCTCTAACTCATTTACCACTGAAGGCCATAGTTTGCACCACAACACTATTACCTGTAGCTTGTGTAACGTCTGGCTAGGACTCGGGGTTCAGTGATGGTGTGATAAATATTGTAATTTATCCAGAAGCCTCGTGCAGCGTCGAGATCACCACCTTCACCAGCATTTAACATGCCATTAAGAGGCTTTGGCGTGTTAAGCTTCTTCAAATGTGCAATGATCCCTTGATTCATTGACTATAACATACCAGGGGCGTTAGGAGGTAGACACTGGGGGCTGATGTCATGGTCAGGTGAACTTTCTCTTACAGACTTGGTGCATTATCTTCCCTTAAAGAGCACCGCTTTGTCGGCAGTTTTTTATATACATCTTGTTATTTGGAATGCAACTGTTTCTGAACCGCTGATAGAAAACATTCCATTTATTTTGTACTGTTCATTTCTAATTAAAGGACGAATGATTACTTCGCTCTACCCAAACAACCGAATCAGAGCCCTGACGACCATCCTTTTGCTAAGTTTTTCAACCATTTTTAGTCTAAACTCTACTGTATATCAGAGCACTGTCGTCTCTTCTTGGCATTCTCATAAAAACTTTAATCCTTTTTAGTCACACGCTAAGGCACTGTTGTTCATGTTAACTTACACTTTAAATCCTTTCCCCAGTTGACAACAACACGTCCACCGGCAGCCATTTAAACTCCGCTTAAAAAGATCCCACTTTTCTAATATTAACGAACCGATATATAAGATAGTACTACGTAACAATATATAAATTCGTTAATTAATTTATAATAGCAGATATCACAACCGATTTAGGCTTTTATCTATTATGAAATAATACTAAATTAAAACAAAATGAAAGTTATTAATATGATGGCGGCTGGTCGGTAGTCAGTGGGCGAGGCTGAACACTCAAACTGAGTGGTGTAGGAAAAAACGAAATTTTTAGTAATTCTTTGGTGGCTTAACAATAGTCGATGTACTAGGGCTTAATAATAATAATAATAATAATAATAATAATAATAATAATAATAATCATAATAATAATAATAATAATAATAATATAAATAATAATAATAATAATAATAATAATAATAATAATAATAATAATAATACATCGACAAATCATTTTTCTTTTTCGTTTGCTGTATTTTTTCATTAGTTTTAAATTTTTTATATTATTCTATTATAAATTACGTTACGTTACGTTACATTACGTAACGTTACGTTACATTATGTTATGTTTGGTAACAGTACATAGATTAATAGTTAAATCTAATCCCATACAGCTTGCATTTTGTTAACTTGACTGTATGGGATCAACGAAGATTAGTCCAGCTATTTCACCTTAAGATTAACCACCCTAATTATAATCAAATCTAACCTAACCTAATCTAATCTAAACTAACCCAACCCAACTTAATCTCCCCAAAAAGTGTTAGAGGTTAATCTTAGGGTAAAATAAACTGCAGGGACTAATCTTCAGGTGAGCCGTACGTGTTCGTATCTGTGGTGTAATGGTCAAGCAAGCTCGCCTCGCAAGCGAGCGGACCTGGGTTCGATCCCCCGGCATGGTTAAACTATGGGCAAGGTTCTTTAACCATTTGCCTCTGTCTACCCCAGTTTCTGTACTAATTTTCCTCGGCACTCTCTGATTCCTCTCTCTTACCAACACGTTCTTCGTTTTCTTCTATTTTCTTCTTCTTTTCTACTTATTTTCTTCTTTGTCTGTTCTTATTACAATTTATTCCTCCTCCTACACCACCACCTTCTTTCCCATTTCCTTCTTCACCTCCTCCTCCTTCTCCACTTCCGCCACCCTGGATCAGACACCACCACACTTGACACAACATCAGCACCACCACCACACCTAACAATACCACCACCACCACAATTAACACATCACCATACCTAACATACTACACACAATACTACCAACACCACACACAACACCACTACCACACCATCACCACACCTAACACATCACACCTAACACACCACACCACCACCACACCTAACACACCACACCACACCACCACCACACCTAACAACACCACCACCACAACTAAGACAAACCTGCAGACCAACGCCTCAGCCATACCTGTGGTTTAACCGACACTTGAAGTCTGCTCGAGTTGACAACAGAAATATGGCGACAACAACATAACACTGACAGGAAGACTTTCTTAACCGAGCGACTAGACAAACAAGGTACCTACGTGGTAAACAAGATCCGAATATATACACTGAACATTAAAACAAACAAGGTAAACAGTATTAGTCAAAGCAAGAGAAACTAGTAAGAAATAAGCAACATATGCAAACAATTTCGACAAAATATTATAACATAGCACAAGAAACAAGTTAAACAAAGTACAAAATAAATTACTAGATAAAAATAGTAATAATAAAACAAGGTGTAAGGCAAACAAGACACACGTTAACAGGAAAATAAAACCACATATACAAGACAGGATGTAAACAAAAAGCGCATCAAACAGAGCAGGAGATCAAATGTGAACTATACAGGATATTAAGCAATAACTGAAAATGTAAATAAAGTAAACAAGACAAAAGACAAATTACGAGTTAAACAAGAAACTCGCCAAACAAAGGCTGGGACAAAACAAAAAAACGACTGAAACAATACCTGAGATAAATAAGACACGAATTAAACAATAGCTGGGACAACCAAAACCCAAGTGAGGCCGTGGAGGCGGGCCGGGGAGGTAGGTGGTGGTGGTTCAGGTGTTATTAAGGTGCGACGTTAATTGTCCCGTGAAGGATGTACGATGAATTACGACTACAGTACCACATCCTCCCCCACGGTGGCCTCCACCGTCACCCTGCAGTCCACCATGCACCTGATGCTGCTGCACCTACAGGATCACCTCCCCCACAGTCCACCATCACCACCTGCTGGCAATGCACCAACAAGATCAACTCCCCCACAGTCCACTACCACCACCTGCTGCGGCTGCTGCTGCACTTACAGGATCAACTCCCCCACAGTCCACCATCACCACCTGCTGCTGCTGCACCTACAGCTTCAACTACCCCACAGTCCACCATCACCACCTGCTGCCACTGCACCAAAAAGATCACCTCACCCACAGTCCACTACCACCTACTGCTGC
>NW_024734489.1:0-22392 GCF_018991925.1 Homarus americanus | reverse complement strand
AGCATGTAAACTTTGTGATACACCTTTAAAGCACTATATTATTGAATGTGACACTGTCAAAGACATCTTGAACTATGTCATTACTTCATTGAGGACATTACATTCTTGCTGTTTATCCCAAATTGGCTAGCCCACACACTGATTAGTCAACAGTTAGAATATGACTCCAATGTATGCTGCTGGTAAATGTGTACTGTCAATGAACCAGAGTGAAAATAAGGTCGCCTCCCTTGCTGCTGCTGCTAAAGCTGCTGCTGCTGCTGCTTCTTGCGCCCTTCTAAGTCCCGTTTAAGTCCCCCACCCCAGGCCCCCACAACCGCCCTTCACATCTACAACATTCAAAATCAATTTCACTCAATTTGCACAGAGTGTTATCCTGCAAAACGTTGATGTCGTATATTTCTCTCTTTAAGTGATATCCTGTGGCTCCGAAAGGAGCCTGTTTGGTTAGGTTGTCTTGTGTGAACGAACCTTGGGTTCTTATTTCTTCTCTGTCTTCTTGGGGAGGAGCACAGCTTGGATGTTAGGAAGGACACCCCCTTGGGCAATGGTGACTCCAGACAGGAGCTTGTTCAGCTCCTCGTCATTGCGAATGGCAAGCTGAAGATGACGTGGGATAATGCGGGTCTTCTTGTTGTCGCGGGCGGCGTTACCGGCCAGCTCGAGCACTTCTGCTGCCAGGTACTCCATGACGGCTGCAAGGTACACAGGGGCACCTGCACCAACGCGCTCAGCATAGTTGCCCTTACGCAAGAGACGGTGGATTCTACCCACGGGGAACTGGAGTCCGGCCCTGCTAGAACGGGAATTTGACTTGCCCTTCACTTTGCCTCCCTTGCCGCGTCCTGACATGTTGCTGCTGCTGCTTTTCGTGATAGGAGTTAAATTTCCGCCCGCCACCTTGGTCTTTTATACCAAGCTCAGGATCAGGCCAGGGGGCCGTCTCGCGGACCCAACCAATGTAAGAGAGCCGTAGCTGCAGCCAGTCTGATCCTGAGCGGCCCGCTCGGTATATAAGGAAAAGTTAGTCGGGCCAGTTTTCAATTCTCTCGCTCCGCGCCACGAGTAACTGTGCCGCCATGCCTCCCAAAACTTCCGGAAAGGCTGCCAAGAAGGCTGGAAAGGCCCAGAAGGCCATTGCCAAGGGTGACAAGAAGAAGAAGCGCAGGAGGAAGGAGAGCTACAGCATCTACATCTACAAGGTACTGAAGCAAGTGCACCCCGACACAGGAGTCTCCTCCAAAGCTATGTCCATCATGAACTCTTTCGTGAACGACATCTTCGAGCGCATCGCTGCCGAGGCTTCCCGCCTGGCGCACTACAACAAACGCTCCACCATTACAAGTCGGGAAATCCAGACAGCTGTCCGACTCTTGCTGCCCGGTGAACTGGCCAAGCATGCCGTGTCTGAGGGCACTAAGGCTGTCACCAAGTACACCTCTTCCAAGTAAGAGGTTACTTGTGCACAACAAACACGCCATCCCACTACTACAACTTAATCGGCTCCATCGGAGCCACAGTTACATGTTAAAGAGACAGTTACCGACAGTGATATATTGAGAGGGAAATAAATAAAAAAAAATTATAATAATCTGCATTCTCTATTGGCGTAGAAACAGGACTAAATCGAAACATTATAAATAAATAAATAAATTCTGCGTGGAGTACTTTTACACCCACTGCAAAGTGACATACATGGAGTGTGTTTGGGTTTCATTTCTTGTTTGCAGCACGCCTATTTCATGTAAACAATTCATTTTATTTTATTTTATTGAATTTTTTTTTATTTTAGTTATTTATTTACTTACTTATTCTTTATATATTAATTTGTTACTAGCTCTTGTTTTTTGCCCCCACCCACCTCCCGAATTGATGACCTACTATACATTCGTGCCTGCACGACTGTTACCAACTTACCGTTAGGCGATTTGGGTAACCGAAATTAACGCTCTCCTACCACCAACCATTTCGATTGTCATGAAAATTATCTTCAGAACAGTTCTTTGGCCCTGAGAAGGGCCGAGTTATAGATGTCTGGTAGGTTTTGTTGTGCTTTTTGTTTTTCCCCAAGGAAGAGGACTTAAGCACGCTCTCCGCGGATGCGCCGGGCCAGCTGGATGTCCTTGGGCATGATGGTAACGCGCTTGGCGTGAATGGCACCCAGGTTGGTGTCCTCGAAAAGACCCACCAGGTAAGCCTCAGAGGCTTCCTGCAGAGCCATGACGGCAGACGACTGGAAGCGCAGGTCAGTCTTGAATCCTGGCGATTCACGTACCAGGCGCTGAAGGGCAGCCTTGATGAGCAGCTCCTGTGCTCTTCTGGTAACGACGGATCTCAATGGCGGGCGACGGTTCCGGCCTGTAACGACATGTAAGCTTCTTGACACTCACCGGTGGCTGGGGCGGACTTGCGAGCTGCCTTGGGTGGCAAGTTGCTTCTGTGGAGCTCTGTTTGCGGGACTTTGCGGGTGTCTGTTTAGTACGTGGCCATCTCGACGCATTTGAAATAGTTTACGGGCGCCCGCAGGCGATGGGCTTATATACAGACATTCTCCACCTCAGTGGCCACCTCATTGGCCACGAGTGCCGCATGCGTCATCCGCAAGCTACGCCCCACCTCCAAGAGGGAGGGACGGCCTTGGATGAACGATACTACCGCTGCGTCCACAGCACGCCACCTACTCCCACCAAACCGTGGGCGTGGGTAACTATGCCAGTCAAGCCCTACTGCAGACCGAAACGGTGTTACAAATGCCAGCACTATGGACACACTGTAAACAAGTGTGAGGCGCAGGAAGACACCTGCTCCATGTGTGGCAGCCCTGGACACCGCTACACGGCCTGCCCCAACACAGAGAAAAAATGCGTTGCCTGTGGTGGCCCACACTCCTCCGCCGACCGGACCTGCCCCAGATGGAAGGAGGAATGCAGGGTAGCCAAGGCTCGTCTCGAGAAAAAACTGAGCTACAAAGAGGCCCTCCTTGCTGTACGCTCCCAAGAAAAGAAAAACCAGCAGTAAAGAAAAACCAAGAAAAGAAAACTCAACAGAAGCAGCCCACCACACAGAACCAAGAACACCACGTGGCCCGTGGTGCTGAAGCCCACGCGGCCAGTGGTGCTGAAGCCCACGTGGGCAACCTCTCCCTCTCTGAATTCTTCCACACCTATGAGGACTTAAAATACGAGGAAGACGAACAAGAAGACCCAAACACAAACGAATGGACAATTCAAGAGAGCAAGAAGAGAAGGAGAGAGAGAAGAAAATCGACATCAAGCTAAGAAGACCAAGACATCCCCTCCACACAAGAAACCAAAACACAATCAAGCCGACCAAGCACTGAACATCCATTGCCCAACCCAACACGCACCTGACGCCTGACCTGACGCTTGACCTGACGCTTGACCTGACGCTAGCCTGGCCTTGTCTTGTCGCCTCCCTGCCGCGTCCAGCCGGGTTGTTGCTGCTGCCCCCATCTTATAATCCCTCACGCAAGCGGTGTTTAGCCACTGCATCTGTTCTCTCCTCCCAAAATTCACTTCAATCCTCCCTTTATTCTTCTCCTGAACCTCCTTCCCCCCTGTCACTAGCATTTTTCGATTCGATTCGGCGAAGCCACACCAGGACCACCTGTAGTAGCAACCACAACAACATGACTGGACGAGGCAAAGGAGGCAAGGGACTTGGAAAGGGTGGCGCCAAGCGTCATCGTAAGGTGCTTCGTGACAACATCCAGGGTATCACCAAGCCCGCCATTCGTCGTCTAGCTCGGCGTGGAGGTGGTAAACGTATATCCGGCCTCATCTACGAGGAGACCCGCGGCGTCCTCAAGGTGTTTCTGGAGAACGTCATCCGTGACGCCGTCACCTACACCGAGCACGCAAAAAGGAATACCGTCACCGCCATGGATGTGGTTTATGCCCTGAAACGGCAGGGCCGCACCCTTTATGGTTTTGGTGGTTAATCAACCTGATGGACGGGCGCACACCACCACCACCACCACGACAAACAAATATACGGACCTAATTTTAGGTCCACATTTAAATCGCTAAAGAGTTGGTTAGACACTGAGTAAATCGTTGAAAATATATCCAATAACATGATCCTCTCTAATTCTGGACTTGTGGTATGAGTATAGTTTGTGTGTGAACGTGTTGGAACCACTTCCTAATAATTGTCAGTCAGTCAGTCAACATTCACCTAACCTCCAGGTACCTCACCTAACTTCCTGTAGCGTCACCGAACCTCACGAAATGTAACCCAATGTAGTTTATAATCTATCCTAACATGACATAACATAACCACGCACTATATTACTTCGGTAAGAGTAATGAGTTTTAATACGCAAAGTTGCAGTTATCATTCATTCATACATACATACATACATACATAACATGCTAGTGGCAGGGGGGATTGAAGTGAATTTTAGGAGGATAGAATAGGTGCAGTGGCTAAACAGCGCTTGCGTGAGGGACTTTAAGCAGCAACTCGCCTGGATGCGGCAGGATAGAGTCAGGTCAAGCGTCCGGTGCATGTTGGGTTCCGCTATGGTTTCTCAGTGTTTGGTCGGCTTGATTGTGTGTGTGTTGTTTTCTTGTTTGGAGGAAATGTCTTGGTATTCTTCTTCTTAGCTTGAAGTTGATTTTCTTCTAACTCTTCTCCTCTTGTTGTTCGTCTTCCCCGTGTCTGCTATCATTCTGTAAAGACTCTATATATGTATGTAGGTATGAGTGAGTAACAGTTGCCGGTTACAGTGATACTTCATATTCGCTGGTGTTGTACTGTATGGCTTCGGTATTTCTTAATATACAAACGGCACCGTTAGGGGATTGAGGTATTTAAAAACCAGCCTACATTACTTATATATAGAAATAAATAATGTGGCTTGGACAATAATGACGACTACTCTCTCCTACCTAACCCAAACAAGGGCTTTTCGAAAGTATACATTGGACACAATTGACTTAGTACATACATTGGTGGTTTAAAAAAAGCCCTCATTAGAGAAAGGTGAAGGAGCACACAGTGAACATACAGATTAATGTTTGCACGCATAGATCATGTAAGGTGAGGTGTTGAACACCAGACACGTAGTGTAGTAACTCCCTCACAGATGGCGTTATGAGGGGCCTGATGATGTAGCAGTTACCTCACAGATGGTGTTATGAGGAACTTCACATGATGATGCTGTAGCAAAACATTCACTACGTGGTGTCGTAGCATCTTGGGGACACCACGTGGTCCACATGACTCACTCATTCAAGTGGGTGAGGTGTGGTCCCAGGCCTCTATATCGTGGAGTCTCAGGGGAAGTATAACCGGGTACCTGGGACCTCACTGTGTGAAGGTGGTTAGCTAGCTTGGGTAAGACTCAACTGCCGAGTTGTTTTTCACTGAGTTAAGCACTGTTCACCACTATTCATCACTGGTTCCATTCCTTTGCCAAATGAGGTAGTACCTTATGGCAAGAACTTGTTGATAGTCCGGTGGGGAGGAGGGTTCAGGGGAGTGAGTTGGTATGGGCCAACATATAAATAATAATAATAATAATAATAATTAACGGTTTATTGAAAGAGCTTGGCAGCCAGAAGACTGAAAATATACAGTTACATATTTGGGGAATGGGTTACGAATTACAAATAATATACAAGTAACATGAGTGACACAAATAAGACATATAATAACTAGCTGGGGAAAAGCTCAAACTACAGTTCATTTCAACATAGTGACAGTGCAAGGAGTAGTGTTTACTGGGAGTGAGTACACTGATTTATTACAAGTTATCGATAATTTTTACAATGGTTGGGACTGGGCTGTTCTTATAGAGATCAGTTCGTGCACGTATGGGCTGGATGCGGTTGTGGTGTCGAAGAGCAATTCTCGGACTAGGGATCTCAGGTGGTAGTAGGAGCCGGTGTCGGGGATGGTGTAGAAGCTTCTTACCAAATTTGCAGATGAGGTCGTGGTGATGGTCAGTGAGAGTCTAAAGGGTCGGTCAGTGTGTTGAGCGCTTCTTGGTATGTGGAGTAGGAAGGGTAGAGAATAATCTTGCATGGCCTCTTTTGCACTTTTTCTAGGTGTTTACGTTGTGTGGCATTTAGGGAAGAAGACCAGGTGAGCTTGGGAAGTATGAATGTTGTGTAAACACTGAGGAACTCGTGTGCAGGAACACCGAGGGACTTGAGTCGGCGTAGGAGGTGGAGACGGAAACTGGAGGATTTGATAACTTCACTGACGTGTGGTTTCTAATTTAGTTTGTTGTCTATATGTATGTGTGTGTGTGTGTGTATATACTACTGTACTTTTTAGATCCTCCTACGCAACCTAACCTATTATAGTTAAGTATAGTAGGCTATACACTATTTTGTTAGTATGTGTTATAAAATGTAATTGCATGTTATTATTATTAATATTATTATTATTAATATTATTATTATTCTTATTATTATTAGTATTATTATTATTATTATTATTATTTTTATTATTGTTATTATTATTACATACTAATATAATACTAAGTTGCCCACCAGATTTCCTCAGAGATGGGAGGAGCACATTGGCGGCGGTGTTGTTTATAATCCGCCCGATTACTGATTCCTATTCACCGAGCCAGAGCTGGCGGGCGGCGTGTTATGTGCCACGTTTTGTTTCCCATTGGGCGTACCGCTCAGCTGGGGAGTTGGAGATTTCATAAAAAGAAAGTTTGAGTGGAGAGCACACCTTTTCCTTCACATACAGTTATCTTAGACCATCTACTAGTATAATAGTTTGCACAAAAATACTCTACACTCTTTATAGGTTATTGTTATGTTGTTGTTTTTTTTTTTACTTCTCATCAGATTGTGCATTCAACTAATATACACTAATAGTGTGTTTATTATTATGTTTTATAGTATTATTTCGTAAAATATTGGGTAACACAATTATAGTCACTAGTATAGTCTATTATATTATTGGGGTTTATAGCAGTTTGTGGTCTAATAGTATCATGTTTTATGAGTGGTGTTCTATGTAGTGATGATTAGGCAATAAAATATGCTTTGGGTGTTTATAGCAGTTTGTGGTCTACTAGTATCATGCTTTATGGGTGGTGTTCTATGTAGTGATGATTAGGCCATAAAATATGCTTTTGGTTTATTGCTAACAAAATATACTTTGCTCTACCGCTGTAGTGCAATACATGGTGAAACTTACATACACCGTTAATAAAGTATTGATGGAAGAAGAAGTAAGAGGAAGAATTGTGGAGGTAATGAACAGTGAGACAATGTATAGCCTCCGGGATGGCGGCAGCGTTTCTGTTATTAATATATAATAAGACAATAGGAAAATATGTTGTTGTCTCTACCTGTATTATTACCTTTGCGATAGCATGGTTAAATTTGGGGAGGACAGAGGAAGGAGCAGGAGGTTAGGAAGGGATTTGTAGTGGGAGAGATAGTGTCTGTGATCCTCGGATCACCACTCCTCGGATTATGTCAGTTCAAGTTTAGAAGCTCAATCAACTTTCCCTGATTACGAATTGGCAACCTTTCGATTTACAACAGGTACCTACTTACTGCTACAGTAGGTAGGTGAACAGGGACCAAGGGGGCTAGGAAGAGTGTCCAAACAACTTGCCTGTGTGATGTAGTCGTGGCCAGAATTAGGTTAGGATACAGACACATCTGGCTAGTTAGTAACGCTGTACCCATACCGGAACACTCAGCATGTAAACTTTGTGATACACCTTTAAAGCACTATATTATTGAATGTGACACTGTCAAAGACTTCAGGCCACCTCACTTATTGTATCTTGAACTATGTCATTACTTCATTGAGGACATTACATTCTTGCTGTTTATCCCAAATTGGCTAGCTAGCCCACACTGATTAGTCTACAATTACAATATGACTCCAATGTATGCTGCTGGTAAATGTGTACTGTCAATGAACCAGACTGAAAATAAGGTCGCCTCCCTTGCTGCTGCTGCTGCTTCTGCGCCCTTCTAAGTCCCGTTTAAGTCCCCCACCCCAGGCCCCCACAACCGCCCTTCACATCTACACCATTCAAAATCAATTTCACTCAATTTCCACAAGACTATGCTAATTACACGTAAAATAGAGTGTTATCCTGCAAAACGTTGATGTCGTATATTTCTCTCTTTAAGTGATATCCTGTGGCTCCGAAAGGAGCCTGTTTGGTTAGGTTGTCTTGTGTGAACGAACCTTGGGTTCTTATTTCTTCTCTGTCTTCTTGGGGAGGAGCACAGCTTGGATGTTAGGAAGGACACCCCCTTGGGCAATGGTGACTCCAGACAGGAGCTTGTTCAGCTCCTCGTCATTGCGAATGGCAAGCTGAAGATGACGCGGGATAATGCGGGTCTTCTTGTTGTCGCGGGCGGCGTTACCGGCCAGCTCGAGCACTTCTGCTGCCAGGTACTCCATGACGGCTGCAAGGTACACAGGTGCACCCTGCACCAACACGCTCAGCATAGTTGCCTTTACGCAAGAGACGGTGGATCCTACCCACGGGGAACTGGAGTCCGGCCCTGCTAGAACGGGACTTTGACTTGCCCTTCACCTTGCCTCCCTTGCCGCGTCCTGACATGTTGCTGCTGCTGCTTTTCGTGATAGGAGTTAAATTTCCGCCCGCCACCTTGGTCTTTTATACCAAGCTCAGGATCAGGCCAGGTGGCCGTCTCGCGGACCCAACCAATGTAAGAGAGCCGTAGCTGCAGCCAGTCTGATCCTGAGCGGCCCGCTCGGCATATAAGGAAAAGTTAGTCGGGCCAGTTTTCAATTCTCTCGCTCCGCGCCACGAGTAACTGTGCCGCCATGCCTCCCAAAACTTCCGGAAAGGCTGCCAAGAAGGCTGGAAAGGCCCAGAAGGCCATTGCCAAGGGTGACAAGAAGAAGAAGCGCAGGAGGAAGGAAAGCTACAGCATCTACATCTACAAGGTACTGAAGCAAGTGCACCCCGACACAGGAGTCTCCTCCAAAGCTATGTCCATCATGAACTCTTTCGTGAACGACATCTTCGAGCGCATCGCTGCCGAGGCTTCCCGCCTGGCGCACTACAACAAACGCTCCACCATTACAAGTCGGGAAATCCAGACAGCTGTCCGACTCTTGCTGCCCGGTGAACTGGCCAAGCATGCCGTGTCTGAGGGCACCAAGGCTGTCACCAAGTACACCTCTTCCAAGTAAGAGGTTACTTGTGCACAACAAACACGCCATCCCACTACTACAACTTAATCGGCTCCATCGGAGCCACAGTTACATGTTAAAGAGACAGTTACCGACAGTGATATATTGAGAGGGAAATAAATAAAAAAAATTATAATAATCTGCATTCTCTATTGGCGTAGAAACAGGACTAAATCGAAACATATAATAAATAAATAAATAAATTCTGCGTGGAGTACTTTTACACCCACTGCAAAGTGACATACATGGAGTGTGTTTGGGCTTCATTTCTTGTTTGCAGCACGCCTATTTCATGTAAACAATTTTATTTTATTTTATTGTATTGTTCTTTTATTTTATTTATTTATTTACTTACTTATTCTTTATATATTTATTTGTTACTAGCTCTTGTTTGTTGCACCCACCCACCTCCCGAATTGATGACCTACTATACATTCGTGCCTGCACGAATGTTACCAACTTACCGTTAGGCGATTTGGGTAACCGAAATTAACGCTCTCCTACCACCAACCATTTCGATTGTCATGAAAATTATCTTCAGAACAGTTCTTTGGCCCTGAGAAGGGCCGAGTTATAGATGTCTGGTAGGTTTTGTTGTGCTTTTTCTTTTTCCCCAAGGAAGAGGACTTAAGCACGCTCTCCGCGGATGCGCCGGGCCAGCTGGATGTCCTTGGGCATGATGGTAACGCGCTTGGCGTGAATGGCACACAGGTTGGTGTCCTCGAAAAGACCCACCAGGTAAGCCTCAGAGGCTTCCTGCAGAGCCATGACGGCAGACGACTGGAAGCGCAGGTCAGTCTTGAAATCCTGGGCGATCTCACGCACCAGGCGCTGGAAGGGCAGCTTCCTGATGAGTAGCTCTGTGCTCTTCTGGTAACGACGGATCTCACGAAGGGCGACGGTTCCGGGCCTGTAACGATGGGGCTTCTTGACACCACCGGTGGCTGGGGCGGACTTGCGAGCTGCCTTGGTGGCAAGCTGCTTCCGTGGAGCCTTGCCTCCAGTGGACTTGCGGGCAGTCTGTTTAGTACGGGCCATCTCGACGACGAAATAGTCAATACGGGCG
The DNA here is from genome assembly GCF_018991925.1 of Homarus americanus. Classification (NCBI taxonomy): domain Eukaryota; kingdom Metazoa; phylum Arthropoda; class Malacostraca; order Decapoda; family Nephropidae; genus Homarus; species Homarus americanus. Next base: position 12,140 of record NW_024734489.1, on the reverse strand, counting down.
GCCCGGCAGGCGGGCGGGCTTATATACAGACATTCTCCACCTCAGTGGCCACCTCATTGGCCACGAGTGCCGCATGCGTCATCCGCAAGCTACGCCCCACCTCCAAGAGGGAGGGACGGCCTTGGATGAACGATACTACCGCTGCGTCCACAGCACGCCACCTACTCCCACCAAACCGTGGGCGAAGCCACACCAGGACCACCTGTAGTAGCATCCACAACAACATGACTGGACGAGGCAAAGGAGGCAAGGGACTTGGAAAGGGTGGCGCCAAGCGTCATCGTAAGGTGCTTCGTGACAACATCCAGGGTATCACCAAGCCTGCCATTCGTCGTCTAGCTCGGCGTGGAGGTGTTAAACGTATATCCGGCCTCATCTACGAGGAGACCCGCGGCGTCCTCAAGGTGTTTCTGGAGAACGTCATCCGTGACGCCGTCACCTACACCGAGCACGCAAAAAGGAAGACCGTCACCGCCATGGATGTGGTTTATGCCCTGAAACGGCAGGGCCGCACCCTTTATGGTTTTGGTGGTTAATCAACCTGATGGACGGGCGCACACCACCACCACCACCACGACAAACAACTATACGGACCTAATTTTAGGTCCACATTTAAATCGCTAAAGAGTTGGTTAGACACTGAGTAAATCGTTGAAAATATATCCAATAACATGATCCTCTCTAATTCTGGACTTGTGGTATGAGTATAGGTTGGGTGTGAACGTGTTGGAACCACTTCCTAATAATTGTCAGTCAGTCAGTCAACATTCACCTAACCTCCAGGTACCTCACCTAACTTCCTGTAGCGTCACCGAACCTCACGAAATGTAACCCAATGTAGTTTATAATCTATCCTAACATGACATAACATAACCACGCACTATATTACTTCGGTAAGAGTAATGAGTTTTAATACGCAAAGTTGCAGTTAGCATTCATTCATACATACATACATACATACATACATAACATGCTAGTGGCAGGGGGGATTGAAGTGAATTTTAGGAGGATAGAATAGGTGCAGTGGCTAAACAGCGCTTGCGTGAGGGACTTTAAGCAGCAACTCGCCTGGATGCGGCAGGATAGAGTCAGGTCAAGCGTCCGGTGCATGTTGGGTTCCGCCATGGTTTCTCAGTGTTTGGTCGGCTTGATTGTGTGTGTGTTGTTTTCTTTGTTTGGAGGAAATGTCTTGGTATTCTTCTTCTTAGCTTGAAGTTGATTTTCTTCTAACTCTTCTCCTCTTGTTGTTCGTCTTCCCCGTGTCTGCTATCATTCTGTAAAGACTCTATATATGTATGTAGGTATGAGTGAGTAACAGTTGCCGGTTACAGTGATACTTCATATTCGCTGGTGTTGTACTGTATGGCTTCGGTATTTCTTAATATACAAACGGCACCGTTAGGGGATTGAGGTATTTAAAAACCAGCCTACATTACTTATATATAGAAATAAATAATGTGGCTTGGACAATAATGACGACTACTCTCTCCTACCTAACCCAAACAAGGGCTTTTCGAAAGTATACATTGGACACAATTGACGTAGTACATACATTGGTGGTTTAACAAAAGCCCTCATTAGAGAAAGGTGAAGGAGCACACAGTGAACATACAGATTAATGTTTGCACGCATAGATCATGTAAGGTGAGGTGTTGAACACCAGACACGTAGTGTAGTAACTCCCTCACAGATGGCGTTATGAGGGGCCTGAGGATGTAGCAGTTACCTCACAGATGGTGTTATGAGGAACTTCACATGATGATGCTGTAGCAAAACCTTCACTACGCAGGCCCAGAGCATCTTGGGACACCACGCGGTCCGGCTACATGACCTTCACCATTCAAGTAAGAGGTAAAGGTCCATACCTCTATCGTGGAGTCTCAGGGGAAGTATAACCGGGTACCTGGGACCTCACTGTGTGAAGGTGGTTAGCTAGCTTGGGTAAGACTCAACTGCCGAGTTGATTTCACTGAGTTAAGCACTGTTCACCACTATTCATCACTGGTTCCATTCCTTTGCCAAATGAGGTAGTACCTTATGGCAAGAACTTGTTGATAGTCCGGTGGGGAGGAGGGTTCAGGGGAGTGAGTTGGTATGGGCCAACATATAAATAATAATAATAATAATAATAATAATAATAATTAACGGTTTATTGAAAGTGCTTGGCAGCCAGAAGGCTGAAAATATACAGTTACATATTTGGGGAATGGGTTACGAATTACAAATAATATACAAGTAACATGAGTGACACAAATAAGACATATAATAACTAGCTGGGGAAAAGCTCAAACTACAGTTCATTTCAACATAGTGACAGTGCAAGGAGTCGTGCTTACTGGGAGTGAGTACACTGATTTATTACAAGTTATCGATAATTTTTACAATGGTTGGGACTGGGCTGTTCTTATAGAGATCAGTTCGTGCACGTATGGGCTGGATGCGGTTGTGGTGTCGAAGAGCAATTCTCGGACTAGGGATCTCAGGTGGTAGTAGGAGCCGGTGTCGGGGATGGTGTAGAAGCTTCTTACCAAATTTGCAGATGAGGTCGTGGTGATGGTCAGTGAGAGTCTAAAGGGTCGGTCAGCGTGTTGAGCGCTTCTTGATATGTGGAGTAGGAAGGGTAGAGAATAATCTTGCATGCAATTTTTGTACTTTTTCTAGGTAAGCTTACGTTGTGTGGCATTTAGGAAGAAGACCAGGTGAGCTTGGGAAGTATGAATGCCAGCAAAACACGAGTATTTCGTGCAGGCCACCGAGGACTTGACGGCGTAGGAGGTGGAGACGGAAACTGAGGATTTGATAACTCTACCTCGACGTGTGGTTTCTAAACGGTATTTGTTGTCTTATATGCATAAGGTAAAGGCAGCAGCGTGTATTTCATACTAATTGCACTCTTATGATCCTCCTACGCAACCTAACCTATTATAGTTAAGTATAGTAGGCTATACACTATTTTTTTAGTATGTGTTATAAAATGTAATTGCATGTTATTATTATTAATATTATTATTATTAATATTATTATTATTCTTATTATTATTAGTATTATTATTATTATTATTATTATTTTTATTATTGTTATTATTATTACATACTAATATAATACTAAGTTGCCCACCAGATTTCCTCAGAGATGGGAGGAGCACATTGGCGGCGGTGTTGTTTATACTCCGCCCGATTACTGATTCCTATTCACCGAGCCAGAGCTGGCGGGCGGCGTGTTATGTGCCACGTTTTGTTTCCCATTGGGCGTACCGCTCAGCTGGGGGGTTGGAGATTTCATAAAAAGAAAGTTTGAGTGGAGAGCACACCTTTTCCTTCACATACAGTTATCTTAGACCATCTACTAGTATAATAGTTTGCACAAAAATACTCTACACTCTTTATAGGTTATTGTTATGTTGTTGTTGTTTTTTTTACTTCTCATCAGATTGTGCATTCAACTAATATACACTAATAGTGTGTTTATTATTATGTTTTATAGTATTATTTCGTAAAATATTGGGTAACACAATTATAGTCACTAGTATAGTCTATTATATTATTGGGGTTTATAGCAGTTTGTGGTCTAATAGTATCATGCTTTATGAGTGGTGTTCTATGTAGTGATGATTAGGCAATAAAATATGCTTTGGGTGTTTATAGCAGTTTGTGGTCTACTAGTATCATGCTTTATGGGTGGTGTTCTATGTAGTGATGATTAGGCCATAAAATATGCTTTTGGTTTATTGCTAACAAAATATACTTTGCTCTACCGCTGTAGTGCAATACATGGTGAAACTTACATACACCGTTAATAAAGGATTGATGGAAGAAGAAGTAAGAGGAAGAATTGTGGAGGTAATGAACAGTGAGACAATGTATAGCCTCCGGGATGGCGGCAGCGTTTCTGTTATTAATATATAATAAGACAATAGGAAAATATGTTGTTGTCTCTACCTGTATTATTACCTTTGCGATAGCATGGTTAAATTTGGGGAGGACAGAGGAAGGAGCAGGAGGTTAGGAAGGGATTTGTAGTGGGAGAGATAGTGTCTGTGATCCTCGGATCACCACTCCTCGGATTATGTCAGTTCAAGTTTAGAAGCTCAATCAACTTTCCCTGATTACGAAGTGGCAACCTTTCGATTTACAACAGGTACCTACTTACTGCTACAGTAGGTAGGTGAACAGGGACCAAGGGGGCTAGGAAGAGTGTCCAAACAACTTGCCTGTGTGATGTAGTCGTGGCCAGAATTAGGTTAGGATACAGACACATCTGGCTAGTTAGTAACGCTGTACCCATACCGGAACACTCAGCATGTAAACTTTGTGATACACCTTTAAAGCACTATATTATTGAATGTGACACTGTCAAAGACATCTTGAACTATGTCATTACTTCATTGAGGACATTACATTCTTGCTGTTTATCCCAAATTGGCTAGCCCACACACTGATTAGTCAACAGTTAGAATATGACTCCAATGTATGCTGCTGGTAAATGTGTACTGTCAATGAACCAGACTGAAAATAAGGTCGCCTCCCTTGCTGCTGCTGCTGCTTCTGCGCCCTTCTAAGTCCCGTTTAAGTCCCCCACCCCAGGCCCCCACAACCGCCCTTCACATCTACACCATTCAAAATCAATTTCACTCTATTTCCACAATACTATGCTAATTTGACGTAAAATAGAGTGTTATCCTGCAAAACGTTGATGTCGTATCTTTCTCTCTTTAAGTGATATCCTGTGGCTCCGAAATTTCTTTGTTCAATTTGTCTTGTGTGAGTAGAACCTTGGGTTCTTCATTTTCTTCTCATCTTCTTGGGAGGGGCTTGGCTTGAGACATTAGGAAAGACACCCCCTTGAGCAATGATGACTCAGAACGAGCTTTATTCAACTCCTAAATCATTGAAATGTCAAGCTTCAAGGCCATGCTTGAGGAACCATGCAGGAATAACTCTTGTTGTCGCGACACGTGCAGCCAACTCAAGCACTTCCTACTCTTGGGGCTGCTCACTGTGGCTCAAGGGCCTGGTGCCCTCACCAACCACGCTCAACATAGTTGCGCTACACCCAGTGGATCCTACCAGAGGAACTGGAATAAACGGGACTTTGACTTGCCCTTCACTTTGCCTCCCTTGCCGCGTCCTGACATGTTGCTGCTGCTGCTTTTCGTGATAGGAGTTAAATTTCCGCCCGCCACCTTGGTCTTTTATACCAAGCTCAGGATCAGGCCAGGTGGCCGTCTCGCGGACCCAACCAATGTAAGAGAGCCGTAGCTGCAGCCAGTCTGATCCTGAGCGGCCCGCTCGGTATATAAGGAAAAGTTAGTCGGGCCAGTTTCCAATTCTCTCGCTCCGCGCCACGAGTAACTGTGCCGCCATGCCTCCCAAAACTTCCGGAAAGGCTGCCAAGAAGGCTGGAAAGGCCCAGAAGGCCATTGCCAAGGGTGACAAGAAGAAGAAGCGCAGGAGGAAGGAAAGCTACAGCATCTACATCTACAAGGTACTGAAGCAAGTGCACCCCGACACAGGAGTCTCCTCCAAAGCTATGTCCATCATGAACTCTTTCGTGAACGACATCTTCGAGCGCATCGCTGCCGAGGCTTCCCGCCTGGCGCACTACAACAAACGCTCCACCATTACAAGTCAGGAAATCCAGACAGCTGTCCGACTCTTGCTGCCCGGTGAACTGGCCAAGCATGCCGTGTCTGAGGGCACCAAGGCTGTCACCAAGTACACCTCTTCCAAGTAAGAGGTTACTTGTGCACAACAAACACGCCATCCCACTACTACAACTTAATCGGCTCCATCGGAGCCACAGTTACATGTTAAAGAGACAGTTACCGACAGTGATATATTGAGAGGGAAATAAATAAAAAAAAATTATAATAATATGCATTCTCTATTGGCGTAGAAACAGGACTAAATCGAAACATTATAAATAAATAAATAAATTCTGCGTGGAGTACTTTTACACCCACTGCAAAGTGACATACATGGAGTGTGTTTGGGTTTCATTTCTTGTTTGCAGCACGCCTATTTCATGTAAACAATTCATTTTATTTTATTTTATTGAATTTTCTTTTATTTTAGTTATTTATTTACTTACTTATTCTTTATATATTAATTTTTTACTAGCTCTTGTTTTTTGCACCCACCCACCTCCCGAATTGATGACCTACTATACATTCGTGCCTGCACGACTGTTACCAACTTACCGTTAGGCGATTTGGGTAACCGAAATTAACGCTCTCCTACCACCAACCATTTCGATTGTCATGAAAATTATCTTCAGAACAGTTCTTTGGCCCTGAGAAGGGCCGAGTTATAGATGTCTGGTAGGTTTTGTTGTGCTTTTTGTTTTTCCCCAAGGAAGAGGACTTAAGCACGCTCTCCGCGGATGCGCCGGGCCAGCTGGATGTCCTTGGGCATGATGGTAACGCGCTTGGCGTGAATGGCACACAGGTTGGTGTCCTCGAAAAGACCCACCAGGTAAGCCTCAGAGGCTTCCTGCAGAGCCATGACGGCAGACGACTGGAAGCGCAGGTCAGTCTTGAAATCCTGGGCGATCTCACGCACCAGGCGCTGGAAGGGCAGCTTCCTGATGAGTAGCTCTGTGCTCTTCTGGTAACGACGGATCTCACGAAGGGCGACGGTTCCGGGCCTGTAACGATGGGGCTTCTTGACACCACCGGTGGCTGGGGCGGACTTGCGAGCTGCCTTGGTGGCAAGCTGCTTCCGTGGAGCCTTGCCTCCAGTGGACTTGCGGGCAGTCTGTTTAGTACGGGCCATCTCGACGACAAAATAGTAAATACGGGCGGCCTGGCAGGCAGGTGCCGCATGCGTCATCCGCAAGCTACGCCCCACCTCCAAGAGGGAGGGACGGCCTTGGATGAACGATACTACCGCTGCGTCCACAGCACGCCACCTACTCCCACCAAACCGTGGGCGAAGCCATTGGAGCCAGGACCACCACAGAGAGCAGACACGCAGAGCGACGGGGAAGCCGGAGATCAAACGGACATAGCTGATTCGCTAGTTCTGGGACCTCTCCCACCTTCCCACCAACCTTGGAAATCACAAGCACCTGACTCCATTCTCCAACTGACAATTCTGTTGATTCAATCGACACATTGAGCCTCTCCTACAGTATCGGACCTCCCTTAGGAACCCCGAATGCTGCTGAGGGGCTTGGTGTGAAGAAAGAGTCAGCAGTAAGTTTTCAGACCTTTTTCTACCACTCTAACCTTTATCTTCCGTGCCGTGAAAGGACCTATTCCCCTGTCAGTGACGTACAGGGGAGTATTCGTCTGGAAACGCCCTCTGTCCCCACACCTCGCTAGTGCGTGTTTGTGTGAAGGGCGGGGGGTCAGCACAGCCTGCCGATTCGCCTGGGGACCTCTGTGATAGTGCAGGGCCTCCCCTACGTGAGGGGCGCAGGAAATTAGGGACAATTTGTTAGGGGAGATCTCCATAAATCTCCAATTCCACCAGTCAACATGCCCTCAATTAAACTCAAAGTGGACCGTACTATCCAACAGTGCACAGACCTCGCTTCACTCATTTTCCAGCTGACTTTGATCTTCCAAATACGTTCCTTCACCAATGACGACATTATTAAAATATTTGTACAGAATGACGAAGACGCCGACCTATTCCACTCCCCAGCATTGAACAAAAAACTAAAAGACAACGGCTTAACGGTCCTCAGCTCACCCGAATACCGCGCAAAATGCACCCTCATATGTAGAAAAATCATCCCCCATATCCTTGACAATCCTAACCTATTGACAGAACTCAACACACACAACACCTCCCAAATGACATATGCAGCCCGGATGGGAACTCTCCCCATGTTGAAAATCACTACAGCTACACAAACTGACGCCATCAAATTGAAATCCAACGGAATTAAATTCGGCAATCACATCATCCCCTCACATAACATCGAATTCCAACACTACATCCCAGTCCACCAATGCTACAACTGCTATCAATTTGGACATACCACCAACCGTTGCAGTAACTCACTAACCTGTTCAAAATGTGCCAATCAAGGCCACTCATACAGAAACTGCACTGCCACTGTTACTAGATGCTGCAATTGTAAAGGCCCACACTCTGCCGTCAGCAACAAGTGCCAAATCAGACTCAACAACAGCACAACACCTCTCCCTCCCCGCCTACGCCTACCCTCACCTCCCACTGCACCTCCTCCTCCTCCCCACCACTCACTCCCTACTCCCACGACTCTCTCCACCCGCACTTGCTGGACCAACAACCTGACTGCCCCCCTCCCTTCCCCCGACACTGACGCAAAAATCACCACCATCATACTTCTGGCACATTCCCTAAGCAACGGTAATAGATCACTTTTTCTAAATCTGGTAATTGAGGGTTTGAAGGCTAACGGCCTCCCTACCATAAACATTCCTGACTCCTTCAGAACCGGTCCCGACCTCATCTTCCCCACTGCCCCCATCTCCGACCGTACCAACATGCCCCCCCCACCCCCCAGAGAATCCACTGTCTCCCTCCTCCCCTCCACTTCTGCCATGCCTACACCTGACTTATCTCACCATTCTACCATTACCTCACCCCCCAAAGTAATCAGTCCAAAACATACCGGCCCCTCCACCTCGACCTTGCCTACACCCGACTTCTCCCACTTGACTACGTTGAACTCCCGGACCACGAACACCCAAACCAAACCCGATCCTCCCCTAACACCCCAGACTCCCAAGAATAAAATGGCAGCCCTTCCCCCCACAGAAATAGTGGTCAAGACCCCTAGACCAAAGAGGAAGAACACCTCCCCCCTGTCTCCCTATACACCTGACAGCAAAAAAATTATTCAATACACTCATCCAACCAAATCAATAATCAAAGTAAACCTATACGGCACTACCCCAAAGGAAACAGAAATCAACCCCGACACGAACCTAGCACACTCCCCTCAACCTCCCGACTCCCCCACACACAGTCACGTAACTGCCCTTCCCTCACTTGCATACACAACACTCATACCACCACCACGCTCACAGTCACTCGACAATTTAGACCTCATCCCTGCACCTCAGAATTTCTATCTTTAAGTACTAAACAGACCAAACACTCCCCTCCCACCTCCCTTGTATTAATATCTTCCCTATAACCACACCCAACAATTTCCCCCCAAATTAAAACCTAGCCTCTCCTTAACCCTCACCCAACGATTCCCACCCAACCTAACCAAATCAACCTAACCTCTCCTCAGCCCACACCCAACGATTCCCACCTAACCTAACTAAGCTTAACCTAACCTCTTCTCAACCCCACACCCAATAATTCCCACCCAACCTAACCTTACCTGACTTGACCAATTCCCTCCTCCCCCCCCTCACTCCAAACCCCACGCCACCAACTCAAACTCAAGACCACTCTGACAAAAAAATAAAAAATAAATAAATAAATAACTAAACCACTCAACCTGCACTAACACTCCCCCTAACAATCCCCCCAAAATAAAAACCTAACGTACCCAGCCATTACTAGCAATTCCACACAAAATAAAAAAATAACCATTCTACCATTACCTAACCACACCCTATCACTCCTCCCAAAACAAAAACCTAACATACCCAGCCGTTACTAGCAATCCCACACAAAATAAAAAATAACCATTCTACCATTAACTAACCACACCCTATCACTCCTCCCAAAACAAATACCTAACTTACCCATCCCATACTAACTCAAATGACATGTACGTTTCCCTTAGCCAATGAGGTTGGTGAGAGTTCCACAGTGCCTACGCAAGCCCTCTCCCTCAAGAATGTTACCAACACTGTTTTATGGGCACCTCCCTTAGCCAATAAGGTCGGAGAGGTGTACCTAATAAAAACGGTACCAAATTGCAGACGACATTGAACGCCTCTCTTAGCCAATAAGGTCGGGGAGGGGTGCAATGTACCTGTACACAAACCCTCTCCCTCAAGAATGGGGCCAGAACTCACAATACCTGCAAGAAAGAGAGAATGCAATAATTAACCCAACTCTGCCAACCACTAACAAAACCTACAATCCTCCCAAAAGAAAAACTTAACCCACCCAACCTTACTCACAACCCCTCTTAGAAATCGATACCTACAATCCTCCCAAAATAAAAACTTAATATACCCGACCTTTCTAACAAGCCCCTTTGACCCTCCTAATAAAAATAAATAAATAAATAAATAAAATAAATAAATAAATAAATAAAAACATATGACGCAATACAACTATTCATTAGCAACACAAAACATATCATTCCTAAGAAATCCTACCATACCATAAATTAACCCAAGAACCTCCAAAGCCCCCCTTTCCCCCTTTCGCCTCCCTTCTCCTCTCCTCTCCTCCCCCCTCCTCCCGACAACCGAACCATACCTGACCTTATAACATTATCCTAACCCTCCCTCTCTCCCCTTACATTTACATGCAAACACATACACACTCACACAACAACCCCCCTTAAGCAATTTTAATTCACCTTAAATTAACATACAACCGCCACCCCCATCAATCCCCAAACACAAACTCCCCCCCTCCCTCAACCAATCTCCAAACACAACATCCCCCCCCCGCCAGACAAAGCCACCTTACCAAAATCGACCTAACTCAAGACTGAAACCTAACAACCTATATCTCACTCTCATCTCCGTTCACAATTTGACATAGCTCAAATCTGCCTCCTGCCATTACTAAACAACTCTCCTACGATACACTCATCCTTCCTCACTACGAATACTTTGACTTTTCAAACTCAAAGATTCTAAACTCTTCCTCCAACTCTCTCCATTTCTCTCTGACATAGCTAAAATTCATAATTTGACAAAAAAGCTCAAATCTGTCTGCCGCTATTACTAAAAACTCTCCTACGATACGCTCATCCTTCCTTACTATGAATACTTTGACATTTCAAGCTCAAAGATTAAAAAACCCTTCCTCCAACTCGCTCCGTTCCTCTTTGACATAGCTCAAAGACTTTACCTTCATCTCTCTCCAAACAACCCTACGACTAGCAAATTTCTATATTTTCACCTTCTCTGTTTGATTTGATCGTGTGCTGCCTGTGCGTCCGTCCACCTGCGTTTCTCGGCTTGCGCCGCCGCCGTGGCGGGGCGGTTCTTCCTGCGTTTTACCAACACTGCCTGCTAGGACGACAATCAGAACACCCGCGTTGGCCCTTTGCTTGCCCGGACCTGCTCCCGCCCTCCCTCTGCCTCGTCCTGATTGTTGTTGTTGCACCCTCACGGGCATTTTGCCTACCCCCTCACGCAAGCGGTGTTTAGCCACTGCACCTGTTCTCTCCTTCTAAAATTCACTTCCATCCTATCTTTATTCTTCCTCTGAACCTCCTTCCCCCCTGTCACTAGCATTTTTTCTAGTTTTTTTCTAGGCGAAGCCACACCAGGACCACCTGTAGTAGCAACCACAACAACATGACTGGACGAGGCAAAGGCGGCAAGGGACTTGGAAAGGGTGGCGCCAAGCGTCATCGTAAGGTGCTTCGTGACAACATCCAGGGTATCACCAAGCCCGCCATTCGTCGTCTAGCTCGGCGTGGAGGTGTTAACCGTATATCCGGCCTCATCTACGAGGAGACCCGCGGCGTCCTCAAGGTGTTTCTGGAGAACGTCATCCGTGACGCCGTCACCTACACCGAGCACGCAAAAAGGAAGACCGTCACCGCCATGGATGTGGTGTATGCCCTGAAACGGCAGGGCCGCACCCTTTATGGTTTTGGTGGTTAATCAACCTGATGGACGGGCGCACACCACCACCACCACCACCACCACGACAAACAAATATACGGACCTAATTTTAGGTCCACATTTAAATCGCAAAAGAGTTGGTTAGACACTGAGTAAATCGTTGAAAATATATCCAATAACATGATCCTCTCTAATTCTGGACTTGTGGTATGAGTATAGGTTGTGCGTGAACGTGTTGGAACCACTTCCTAATAATTGTCAGTCAGTCAGTCAACATTCACCTAACCTCCAGGTACCTCACCTAACTTCCTGTAGCGTCACCGAACCTCACGAAATGTAACCCAATGTAGTTTATAATCTATCCTAACATGACATAACATAACCACGCACTATATTACTTCGGTCAGAGTAATGAGTTTTAATA